>NC_091328.1:26457558-26472558 GCF_038502225.1 Cherax quadricarinatus
CATCATGTCGTTCACATATATCAAAAATAGCACTGGTCCTAGAACTGACCCCTGTGGGACCCCACTCGTAACAGGCGCCCACTGTGATACCTCTTCACGTACCATGACTCGTTGCTGCCTCCCTGTCAGGTATTCCCTTATCCATTGCAGTGCCCTCCCTTTTACGTGCGCCTGATCCTCCAGCTTCTGCACTAATCTCTTGTGGGGAACTGTGTCAAAGGCCTTCCTGCAGTCTAGGAAAACGCAATCTACCCACCCCTCTCTCTCGTGTCTTACTTCTGTTACCTTGTCATAAAACTCCAGGAGGTTTGTGATACAAGATTTGCCTTCCATGAACCCATGCTGGTTTTCATTTATAATCTTGTTCCTTTCCAGGTGTTCGACCACTCTTCTCCTGATAATCTTCTCCATGACTTTGCACACAATACATGTCAGAGACACAGGTCTGTAGTTTAGTGCCTCGTTTCTGTTTCCTTTCTTAAATATGGGGACTACATTAGCTGTCTTCCATTTCTCAGGTAGTTGCCCAGTTTCAAGGGATGTGTTGAAGATTGTGGTTAGAGGCACGCACAGCATCTCAGCTCCTTCTCTAAGGACCCATGGGGAGATGTTGTCCGGTCCCATCGCCTTTGAGGTGTCAAGGTCACTTAAGAGCTTCTTCACCTCCTCCTCAGTTGTTCGTATGTCATCCAACACTTGTTGGTATATTCCCTCTTGATGTTCCCTTCTGTGCTGTCTTCCCACAGCCCTTCCTGTCTCTACTGTAAAAACTTCCTTAAATCTCCTGCTCAGCTCCTCACATACCTCCTGATCATTTCTTGTGAGTTCTCCACCTTCTGTCCTTAATCTGATCACCTGGTCTTTGACTGTTGTCTTCCTCCTGATGTGACTATACAACAGTTTCGGGTCAGTCTTGATTCTCGATGCTATGTCATTTTCATACTGTCGCTGGGCCTCCCTCCTTACCTGTGCGTACTCATTCCTGGCTCTGCGACTGATCTCCCTATTTTCGTGTGTTCTCTGCCTTCTGTACTTTTTCCATTCTCTATTGCATTTTGTTTTTGCCTCCTTACAACGTCGGGTAAACCAGGGGCTCGTTCTGGTCTTCCCGTTGTTACTGTTGCCCTTGGGAATAAACCTTTCCACTGCCTCCTTGCATTTTGTTGTTACATATTCCATCATTTCATTTACTGGCTTTCCTGCCAGTTCTCTGTCCCACTGGACCTCCCGCAGGAAGTTCTTCAACCCTATGTAGTCCCCTCTTTTATAGTCAGGCTTTTCCCATTCAACTCCTGTTATTCTCTCCACTTGCAGCTCTACTATGTATTCAAAGCACAGAACCACGTGGTCGCTAGCTCCTAGGGGACTCTCATACTTGATGTCCTCAATATCTGAGCTGCCCAGGGTGAACACAAGGTCCAATCTTGCTGGTTCATCCTCCCCTCTCACTCTGGTAGTGTCCTTAACATGTTGGTGCATGAGGTTTTCCAGCACCACGTCCAACATCCTGGCTCTCCATGTTTCGGGACCCCCATGTGGCTCCAGGTTTTCCCAGTCAATCTCCCTGTGGTTGAAATCCCCCATAACCAGCAACTTTGCTCTGCTGGAGTGAGCTCTTCTTGCCACCTCAGCAAGTGTGTCCACCATTGCTCTGTTGCTCTCTTCATATTCCTCTCTTGGCCTCCTGCAGTTCTGTGGTGGATTATACATCACTGCAATGACCACTTTGTGTTCCCCAGACCTAAGTGTACCTGCTATGTAGTCTCTTTCTCCCGTCTCATCTATTCCTTCCATTTTCTCGAATTTCCATCTGTTTTTTACGAGCAGAGCAACCCCACCTCCCCCCCTGCCCCTTCTATCTTTCCTCATGATCTGCTATCCTGGTGGGAAGATTGCATCTGTTATTGTCTCCATGAGTTTTGTTTCTGTAACTGCTATGATGTCTGGGGACTTCTCATTGATTCTTTCTTGCCATTCCTCATGTTTATTCGTTAATCCATCTGCATTTGTGTACCAAACCTTCAACTTCTGTTCTAATACTGTAACTGTGGTGCGGGGGGTGGAAACAGAGGGATCGGTGTGCGATGGTTGGTTTGGATTGTTCAGTTGCCTTGGGGGTGTCGTGGCTGGAGTCCTTCTGCAGGTGTTTCTGGGGGGTGCACTTGTCCTTCCATTTGATCCTGAATTATTCTGTTCTCCTTTTTCATTTCCTCCCATTTCTCCTTTCGTTTTTGAACTCTCTCTTTCATTGTCTTCCTTTCGTCCTGTGTTCTGTCTCGATCGAGGTACACACTCCAGAACTCCTGCTTGCCTCTCAACCGTGCTTTCTCCTGCAGGATCATGGCTCGGGTTGATTCTGCCTTGAAAATTACTTTGAGAGGCCGATTCCTTTTCTTTGTGAACCACCCAATTCTCCGAAAATTTGCCACCTGGGTCATGTCCCCCTCACCTATCACCTTCATGATATCTTCAATCGCTTTTTTCTCCTCCTGCTTTCTTTCATCATAAGTTTCCCCTTTAGCTTCGTCTAGCCCATAGACAAACACGGATCTTTCCCTTTCCACCTCCCACTGTGACTCCCATTGCATCCTCTGATGTGTTTTAGTTCCTTCCCGTGGAGTGTTCCTTCCTTCAGTCCCTTCCCTAGTTATTGCCCCTATGCTTCTTGGTTTATCCTTCCTGCTCACCTGCTCCTGGCCCCCACAGGTATCTGGTAAGGTCCTTGCACATGTCCTAGTTCCTTCAATGTCTTCCAACCTCTCATTCTGTCCTAGTGTGCTCCCTGTCTTTGTTTTGGCCCCATGTGGGTTTGACAGGACCTCTGCATACAGTTTAGTTTCCATGCTTCCTTCAGACCTGTTGTCTGTGTTTGATGTAGCCATTGCCGATGCTACTTCTGTGATATCTTTGTCTCTGTGCTGTTTCAGATGTCTCAGCTCCTCTTCTAATCTCTCTATCTTGATTTCTGCTGCTGTGGCCTGTGTGTGTGTGTGTGTACTCACCTAATTGTACTCACCTAATTGTGGTTGCAGGGGTCGAGACTCAGCTCCTGGCCCCGCCTCTTCACTGATCGCTACTGGATCCTCTCTCTCTCTGCTTCCTGAGCTTTGTCATACCTCTTCTTAAAACTATGTATGGTTCCTGCCTCCACTACTTCACTTGCTGACAACTCTATGACTGAAGAAATACTTCCTAACGTCCCTGTGACTCGTCTGAGTCTTCAGCTTCCAATTGTGACCCCTTGTCCCTGTGTCTCCTCTCTGGAACATCCTATCTCTGTCCACCTTGTCTATTCCCCGCAGTATCTTGTATGTCGTTATCATGTCTCCCCTGACCCTTCTGTCCTCCAATGTCGTCAGTCCGATTTCCCTTAACCTTTCCTCGTACGACATTCCCTTGAGCTCTGGGACTAGCCTTGTTGCAAACCTTTGTACTTTCTCTAACTTCTTGAGGTGCTTGACCAGGTGTGGGTTCCAGACTGGTGCTGCATACTCCAGTATGGGCCTAACATACACAGTGTACAGTGTCTTGAACGATTCCTTATTAAGGTATCGGAACGCTATTCTCAGGTTTGCCAGGCGCCCGTATGCTGCAGCGGTTATTTGGTTGATGTGTGCCTCCGGTGATGTGCTCGGTGTTATGGTCACCCCAAGGTCTTTCTCCCTGAGTGAGGTCTGTAGTCTTTGTCCACCTAGCCTATACTCTGTCTGCGGTCTACTTTGCCCCTCCCCAATCTTCATGACTTTGCATTTGGCTGGATTGAATTCGAGAAGCCAGTTGCTGGACCACATGTCCAGCCTGTCCAGGTCTCTTTGCAGTCCTGCCTCATCCTCGTCCAATTTAATTCTTCTCATCAACTTCACATCATCTGCGAACAGGGACACTTCAGAGTCTATTCCTTCCATCATGTCGTTCACATATATCAAAAATAGCACTGGTCCTAGAACTGACCCCTGTGGGACCCCGCTCGTAACAGGCGCCCACTGTGATACCTCTTCACGTACCATGACTCGTTGGTGCCTCCCTGTCAGGTATTCCCTTATCCATTGCAGTGCCCTCCCTTTTACGTGCGCCTGATCCTCCAGCTTCTGCACTAATCTCTTGTGGGGAACTGTGTCAAAGACCTTCCTGCAGTCTAGGAAAACGCAATCTACCCACCCCTCTCTCTCGTGTCTTACTTCTGTTACCTTGTCATAAAACTCCAGGAGGTTTGTGATACAAGATTTGCCTTCCATGAACCCATGCTGGTTTTCATTTATAATCTTGTTCCTTTCCAGGTGTTCGACCACTCTCCTCCTGATAATCTTCTCCATGACTTTGCACACAATACATGTCAGAGACACAGGTCTGTAGTTTAGTGCCTCGTTTCTGTTTCCTTTCTTAAATATGGGGACTACATTAGCTGTCTTCCATTTCTCAGGTAGTTGCCCAGTTTCAAGGGATGTGTTGAAGATTGTGGTTAGATGCACGCACAGCATCTCTGCTCCTTCTCTAAGGACCCTTGGGGAGATGTTGTCCGGTCCCATCGCCTTTGAGGTGTCAAGGTCACTTAAGAGCTTCTTCACCTCCTCCTCAGTTGTTCGTATGTCATCCAACACTTGTTGGTATATTCCCTCTTGATGTTCCCTTCTGTGCTGTCTTCCCACAGCCCTTCCTGTCTCTACTGTAAAGACTTCCTTAAATCTCCTGTTCAGCTCCTCACATACCTCCTGATCATTTCTTGTGAGTTCTCCACCTTCTGTCCTTAATCTGATCACCTGGTCTTTGACTGTTGTCTTCCTCCTGATGTGGCTATACAACAGTTTCGGGTCAGTCTTGATTCTCGATGCTATGTCATTTTCATACTGTCGCTGGGCCTCCCTCCTTACCTGTGCGTACTCATTCCTGGCTCTGCGACTGATCTCCCTATTTTCGTGTGTTCTCTGCCTTCTGTACTTTTTCCATTCTCTGCTATTTTGTGTGTGTGTGTGTGTGTGTGTGTGTGTGTGTGTGTGTGTGTGTGTGTGTGTGTGTGTGTGTGTGTGTGTGTGTGTTTGTGTAGGTGTGTGTGTGTGTGTGTGTGTGTGTGTGTGTGTGTGTGTGTGTGTGTGTGTGTGTGTGTGTGTGTGTGTGTTTGTGTAGGTGTGTGTGTGTGTGTGTGTGTTTGTGTGTGTGTGCGTGTGTGTGTGTGTGTGTGTATGTGTGTGTGTGTACTTACCTAATTGTAATCACCTAATTGTGGTTGCAGAGGTCGATCACAGCTCCTGGCCCTGCCTCTTTAGTGATCGCTATTTTGTCCTCTCTCTCCCTGCTCCATGTGCTTCATCAAACCTCATCTTAAAATTATGAACGGTTCCTCCCTCCACTATGTCAGTTCCCAGACTATTCCACTTCCTGACAACTCTATGACTAAAGAAATACTTTTTAACATCCCTTTGACTCATCTGAGTATTCAACTTCCAACTGTGACCCCTTGTTGCTGTGTCCCATCTCTGGAACATCCTGTCTCTGTTCACCTTGTCAATTCCTCGCAGTATTTTGCATGTCGTTATCATGTCTCCCCCAACCCTCCTGTCCTTCGGCCTGATGGCCGATTTCCCTTAACCTATCATCATAGGACATTCCCCTTACCTCTGGAACTAGTCTTGTTGCAACCTTTGCACTTTCTCTAATGTCTTAACGTGCCTGACCAGGTGTGGGTTCCAAACTGGTGCTGCATACTCCAGCATGGGCCTGACATACTGGGTGTACAGAGTCTTGAACGATTCCTTACTGAGTTATCGGAGCGCTATGCTCAGGTTTGCCAGGTGCTTATATGCTGTAGCACTTATCTGGTTGATTTGCAAATCAGGAGATGTGCTCGGCATTATATTCACCCGAAGATCCTTTTCCTTGAGTGAGGTTTGCAGTCTTTGGCGACCTAGCGTATACTCTGTCTTCGGTCTTCTTTGCCCTTCTCCGGTCTTCAATACTTTGCATTTGGCGGGGTTAAATTTGAAGAGCCAGTTGCTGGACCAGGCTTCCAGCCTGTCCAAGTATCTTCGTAGTCCTGCTTAATTCTCATCAGATTTAATTCTCCACATTAACTTCTCATCATCTACGAAGAGGGACACTTCTGAGTCTATCTCTTCCGTCATGTCATTCACATATACCAAAAATTGCACTGGTCCCAGGACTGACCACTGTGGAACCCCACTCGTCACAGGCGCCTACTCTTCACCTACCATGATTCGTTGTTGCCTCCCTGTCAGATATTCTCTGATCCATTGTAGAGCCTTTCCTGTTATGCGTGCCTGATCCTCTAGCTTTAGCATTAACCTCTTGTGAGGAACTATGTCGAAGGCCTTCTCAGGAGAGACAGGAGAGACAGGAGGAGCATAAAGCTATTAGTGAAATTGAAAGAAATTCGAAATATTTCTTTTCATATGCCAAAAACAAGGCAAATACCACATCTAGTATCGGGCCCTTACTCAGACAGGATGGGACTTACACAGATGACAACAAGTAAATGAGTGAAATACTGAAATTCCAGTACGACTCTGTGTTTAGTGAGCCACTAATCAGTCTGAGGATCGACGACCCAAATGATTTCTTGTGCAAGAAAGGTATAAAATACCGACAATATGAAAGTTAAGACACATGTGCAACATCTGGAAATCTTTATTGTAGACATTTCGCCATCCAGTGGCTTTATCAATACAGATTCTAGGACATAATAGGAAGACAGTAGAACTATATACAAAAGATGAGGTAATCAGTCCCTCAGCCTTGGAGTTAGTGTTCACAGCATCGTGGTGGAGGAGAATCTGAAGCAAAGGCAAGAAGACTGGCGGTTATATAGGCGTCAGTGGATAGGGACGGGCAGCAGACGAGGGCATAGTCACTGGTAGGCGGGATTCCCCAGTGGAAGTAGGTCCTTCCCAAAGAGATGGGTTAGTTGCAGCAGCTGTGAAGAAGGTCTTGTAGATGTCCTCTGAACCAAGATTCCATGATGTAGCAGTGTCTGACAAGTTGTGCAAGAAAGGTATAAAATACCGACAATATGAAAGTTAAGACACATGTGCAACATCTGGAAATCTTTATTGTAGACGTTTCGCCATCCAGTGGCTTTATCAATACAGATTCTAGGACATAATAGGAAGACAGTAGAACTATATACAAAAGATGAGGTAATCAGTCCCTCAGCCTTGGAGTTAGTGTTCACAGCATCGTGGTGGAGGAGAATCTGAAGCAAAGGCAAGAAGACTGGCGGTTATATAGGCGTCAGAGGACATCTACAAGACCTTCTTCACAGCTGCTGCAACTAACCCATCTCTTTGGGAAGGACCTACTTCCACTGGGGAATCCCGCCTACCAGTGACTATGCCCTCGTCTGCTGCCCGTCCCTATCCACTGACGCCTATATAACCGCCAGTCTTCTTGCCTTTGCTTCAGATTCTCCTCCACCACGATGGTGTGAACACTAACTCCAAGGCTGAGGGACTGATTACCTCATCTTTTGTATATAGTTCTACTGTCTTCCTATTATGTCCTAGAATCTGTATTGATAAAGCCACTGGATGGCGAAACGTCTACAATAAAGATTTCCAGATGTTGCACATGTGTCTTAACTTTCAAATGAGTCTCAAAACTCCATAAATGTATGCCAGATTCCCGACATTATCCTAACTCCGATAGACTTCGACAAAGTCATTGATAACATGCCCATGCACTCAGCCCCGGGCCCAGACTCGTGGAACTCTGTATTCATTAAGAACTGCAAGAAACCCCTCTCACGTGCCCTCCTACGTACACTATGGAGGAGGAGCTTGGACATGGGTAAAATTCCACAGTCACTTAAAACAACGGATATAGCCCCACTCAATAAAGGTGGCAGCAAAGCATTATCTAAGAACTATAGACCAATAGCTCTAGCGTCCCACATCATAAAAATCTTTGAAAAAGTGCTAAGAAGCAGGATTGCAAATCACCTGGATTCCCAAAAACTGCACAAACCAGTGCAACATGGGTTCAGGGCAGGTCGCTCCTGCCTCTCGCAACTACTGGATCACTATGATATGGCCTTGGATGCACTGGAAGAAAATCAGAATGCAGATGTAATATACACAGACTTTGCAAAAGCCTTTGACAAATGCGATCATGGCGTAATAGCGCACAAAATACGTGCTAAAAGAATAACTGGGAATGTGGGGAGATGGATCTTCAACTTCCTAACAAATCGAACACAAAGAGTAGTGGTCAACAGAGTTAAATCGGAGGCTGCCATAGTGAAGAGCTCTGTTCCACAAGGCACAGTACTCGCCCCCATCCTATTCCTCATCCTCACATCAGACATAGACAGAGATATACACCACAGCACTGTATCATCCTTTGCGGATGATACTGTGCTGTGGTGTATATCTCTGCATGAGACTGTCATCTGTTGACAGTCTCTGCATGTGACTGTCATCTGTTGAAGACACGGTTAACCTCCAAGAAGATATAAACAAAGTTTTCCAGTGGGCAACGGAAAACAATATGATGTTCAATGAGGACAAATTCCAACTACTCCATTATGGAAAACTGGAGGAGATAATAACTAGAACAGAGTATACTACAAACTCTGGCCATACAATGGAGCGGAAAAATAATGTAAGGGACCTGGGAGTAGTAATGTCTGAGGATCTCACTTCCAAGGATCACAACAGTGCCACGATCACAAGTGCAAAGAAAATGATAGGATGGATAATGAGAACGTTCAAAACGAGAGATGCTAAGCCAATGATGATCCTTTTCAAATCACTTGTTCTCTCTAGGCTGGAATACTGCTGTACATTAACATCTCCAGTCAAAGCAGGTGAAATTGCAGATCTAGAGAGTGTACAGAGATCCTTTACTGCACATATAAGTTCTGTCAAGCACCTTAACTACTGGGAACGCTTGGAAGCACTTGACTTGTACTCGTTGGAACGCAGGAGAGTGAGATATATCATAATCTACACTTGGAAAATCCTGGAAGGAATGGTCCCGAATCTGCACACAGAAATTACTCCCTACGAAAGTAAAAGACTGGGCAGGCGATGCAAAATACCCCCAATTAAAAGTAGGGGCGCCATTGGTCCACTAAGAGAAAACACCATAAATGTCCAGGGCCGAAGACTGTTCAACAGCCTCCCGCCAAGCATAAGGGGAATTATCAATAAACCCCTGGCTGCCTTCAAGTAAGAGCTGGACAGATACCTAAAATCAGTGCCGGATCAGCCGGGCTGTGGCTCGTACGTTGGACTGCGTGCGGCCAGCAGTAACAGCCTGTTTGATCAAGCCCTGATCCACCGGGAGGCCTGGTCGTGGACCGGGCCGCCGAGACGTTGATCCCCGGAATAACTTCCAGGTAGTCCAAGAAAATGCAGTCTATCCACCCCTCTCGTGTCTTACTTCTGTTTGTGACACAGGATTTCCCTTCCCTGAAACCGTGCCGGTTGCCGTTTATAAGGTTGTCTCTCTAGGTGCTGTACCACTCTCCTCCTGATGATCTTCTCCATGATTTTGCATACTATACACGTCAGTGACACAGGTCTGTGTTTTAATGCCTCGTGTCTGTCTCCTATCTTAAAAATTGGGACTACATTTGACATCTTCCATACCTCAGGTAGTTGCCCACATTTAATGGGTGTGTTGAAAATTTTTGTTAGTGGCACACACCACATCTCTGCTCCCTCTCTGAGGACCCACGGAGAGATATTGTCTGATCCCACCGCCTTTGAGGTATCAAGTTCACATAGCAGCTTCTCCACCTCCTCGGTTGTGTGTATTTCATCCTGCACTTGTTGGTGTACCTCCCTATTCTGAATTCTTTGGTTCCTTCCTGTCTCCATTGTAAATACTTCTTTAAATCTCATGCTGAACTCCTCACATACCTCTTGGTCGTTTCTTGGAAACTCCCCACCTTCCTTCCTCAGTCTCATTACCTGATCTTTGACTGTTGTTTTCCTCCTGATGTGGCTGTACAGCAGCTTTGGGTCATTTCCGTATTATCGCTGAGCCTCCCTTCTTATCTGTGCATATTTGTTTCTGACTCTTCGGCTAATCTCTTTATTTTCCTGGGTCCTTTGCCTCCTGTACCTTTTTCATTCTCTGGTGCACTTAGTTTTTGCCTCCCTACACCTTTGGGTGAACCGAGGATTCATTCTGGTATTCCCATTGTTTGTTTCCTTTGGGAACAAACCTCTCCTCTTCCTCCTTGCATTTTGTTGTCACATAATCCAACACGTCTGTTACTGGTTTTCCTGCCATTTCTCTCTCCCACTGAACATCTTACAAGAAGTTCCTCATGCCTGTGTAGTACCCCCTTTTGTAGTTCGATTTTTCCCATCCTATTCCTGCTACCATCTCCACTTGTAGCTAAACTATGTAATCAAAGCGCAGAACCATATGATCACTAGCTCCAACGGGATTTTGCACGTGATATTCTCTATGCCCGAACTACTCAAGGCGAATACTAGGTCCAGTCTTGTTAGATCATCCTCACCTCTCTCTCTCTGATAGTATTTCTAACATGTTGATGCATGAGGTTTTCCAGTACCACATCCATCATCTTGGCTCTCCATGTTTTGGGACCCCCATGAGGCTCCAGGATTTCCCAGTAAATCTCCTTGTGATTGAAATCACCCATAACTGGTAACTTTGCTCTCCACATGTGAGCTTTTCTGGCCACCTCGGCTAGTGTGTCTACCATTGCTTTGTTGCTCTTGTCGTATTGTTGTCTTGGCCTCCTGCAGTTCCGTGGTGGGTTGTACATTACTGCAATTACCACCTTATGGCCCTTAGACTGGATTATTCCTACTATGTAGTCCCTTTCGCCTATTCCATTCATTCCTTCCATTTTCTCGAATCCCCACCGGTTTTAATGAACAGTGCGACTCCTCCTCCCCCTCTGCTCCCTCCATCTTTCCTGAGGATTTGTTATCCAAGTGGAAAGATTGCAAACCATGCCACGGGTAGGGATAGTACCCGCGATCAGAGAGTCTCAGAACTCCAGACCGTTGCGTTAGCCACTGGACCAGCTAGCCACAATAAGAATCATCCAACTAGGTACATTTCTACACCATAAGAAGGTTAACATAGGCACCACTGTGACCACAAATGCAAGTTTTTACAGACGAATCTCCAGCTAGCGTGGCCATGACGAACTCTAGCTTAAGTCCCCTCAAAGCCGTCAACACGACTCGTGTCATTACGATTTCGTGAGTCATGTTGACGGCTTTGAGGGGACTTGAGCTAGAGTTCGTCACAGCCACGCTAGCTGGAGATTCGTCTGTAAAAAACTTGCATTTGTGGTCACAGTGGTGCCCATGCTAACCTTCCAATGGTGTATAAATATACCTAATTGGATGAATCTTATTATGGCTAGCTGGCCCAGTGGCTAATGCGACGGTCTGGAGTTCTGAGACTCTCTAATCGTGGGTTCTATCCCCACCCGTGGTATGGTTTGTTTGCAATCGTGTCATTACGATTTTGTGAGTCAGGAATGATTGCATCTGTTATCATTCTGGTGAGTTTCGTTTCTGTGAGTGCTATTATGTCTGGGGATGTTCCATTGATTCTTTCATGCCACTCCTCACACTTATTTGTTATTCTGTCTGCATTTGTATACCAAACCTTCAACTTCTTTTCTAAAACTGAGGTCTGGGTGGTTGCTGTGAAGGTAGACTTTGTAATGAGGTGGGTGGAGGCAATGGGTATGGCATGTGTTTTGGGTTAGAATGTTTGGTTGCATTGGGGTGTTTCTGGTTGAGGGGCTTCTGTAGGTGGCTGTGAGGGAGGTTGTAGTTAATCCTCTTCCTGAGTCTGGGTTCTGTCCATCTCTTCTTCCTTTCCTTCTTTCATTTTTGTACCCTCTCTTTCAGTTTCTGTCTTTCTTCTCATGTTCTGTTGTGGCTGAGGTACACCTTCTGGTATGCCAGAATGTACCTTAGTCTTGCTTTCTCCTGCAGGATCCTGCTTCCAGCCAATTCTGCCTTGAAAATAACTTTGACTGGCCAGATTCTTCCTCTTGCAACCCCCCGTGGGTCATATCATCTTCTCCTATTGCTTTCATAATGTTTTCAGTCACTTTTTTCTCCCCTTGTCTTCTTGCTTCATAAGTTTCCCTTTCAACTTCCTGGATCCCATAAGCAAAGACTGATCTCTCTCTTTCATTTTTCCCACTGCATATCCCTATGTATCTCCTGATTCGATTTAGTTGCCTCCATTGCAGCTTTCCTTTCCTCAATCTCTTCACTATCGGCTGTCCTTTGGCCCAGTGGACTGCCATTTTCCTCTCAGCTTTCCCTGGGCACTGCTGTGGACTGTTAGGTCTTCTACATATAGCTTAGCTGTTCCATTTTCTACAGTCCCCTCGATTGTTCCTGATGTGATCCTCTTTTATTTTTCTCGGGTTCTATGATGGCCCTTGGGTCCCTTTGTTTGTGACTGAAGTGGCAGTTTCTGATGTCATGACCACATTGCTCTTTAGTTCTTTAGGCTGTTTCAGATTTTTCACTTTCTCTGTATCTTAACCTCTGCTGCTGTGACTTGCATCTCCCACTTCCTGCTCTGCAGCTATCCTCTCCTCCATTTTCATGCTAAGCTCTTCTACCTTCCTTCCCCACTCATGTTCCATTTTCATGAGCTCTGCTAGCCAATCTTCCTTCCCAGACTCATCCTCCAGTCCTCTGGCAATTTTTTTTTTTTTTTTGGTTGCTGCAGAATGAAAAACTTCTGTATTTCTGTGATGTTGTTGTATGTTTGTCTGAGTGTGGGGGGAGGGCGGAAGGAGGGAGAGGAGGAAGCTGGAGACAGTGGTGAAGTGAGAGAGATGTGGGGAGGGGGAAAGAGGGAGAGGAGGGGGAAGAAGGAGGGTGAGAGAGAGAGGGGATCAGGAGAGGGAGTGGGAGAGATGTGGGGAGAGAGTGCATGGGGGAGAGTGTGTGGGTCTGTATATGTGGGAATGTGTAGGTGTGGCCGTGTGTGTGTGTGTGTGTGTGTACTCACCTATTTGTACTCACCTATTTGTGGTTGCAGGGGTCGAGTCCTAGCTCCTGGCCCCGCCTCTTCACCGGTTGCTACTAGGCCCTCTCTCTCCCCGCTCCATGAGCTTTATCAAACCTCGTCTTAAAACTGTGTATGGTTCCTGCCTCCACTACGTCATTTTCTAGGCTATTCCACTGCCTTACAACTCTATGACTGAAGAAATACTTCCTACTATCTCTCTGACTCATTTGTGTCTTCAACTTCCAATTGTGGCCTCTTGTTTCTGTGTCCCCTCCCTGGAACATCCTGTCCTTGTCCACCTTGTCTATTCCACGCAGTATTTTATATGTCGTTATCATGTCTCCCCTGACCCTCCTGTCCTCCAGTGTCGTCAGGCCGATTTCCCTTAATCTTTCTTCATAGGACATTCCCCTTAGCTCTGGAACTAACCTTGTTGCAAACCTTTGTACTTTCTCTAGTTTCTTGACGTGCTTTATCAAGTGCGGGTTCCAAACAGGTGCTGCATACTCCAGTATGGGCCTGACATACACGGTGTACAGTGTCTTGAATGATTCCTTACTAAGGTATCGGAATGCTGTTCTCAGGTTTGCCAGGCGCCCATATGCTGCAGCAGTTATCTGATTGATGTGTGCTTCCGGAGACATGCTCGGTGTTATACTCACCCCAAGATCTTTCTCCTTGAGTGAGGTTTGCAGTCTTTGGCCACCTTTCCTATACTCTGTCTGTGGTCTTCTGTGCCCTTCCCCTATCTTCATGACTTTGCATTTGGCAGGATTAAATTCGAGAAGCCATTTGCTGGACCAGGTGTCCAGTCTGTCCAGGTCTCTTTGAAGTCCTGCCTGGTCCTCATCAGATTTAATTCTCCTCATTAACTTCACATCATCTGCAAACAGGGACACTTCTGAGTCTAACCCTTCCGTCATGTCGTTCACATATACCAAAAATAGCACTGGTCCTAGGACCGACCCCTGTGGGACCCCGCTCGTCACAGGTGCCCACTGTGATACATCATTACGTACCATGACTCGTTGTTGCCTCCCTGTCAGGTATTCTCTGATCCATTGCAGTGCCCTTCCTGTTATATGCGCCTGATGCTCTAGCTTCTGCACTAATCTCTTGTGAGGAACTGTGTCAAAGGCCTTCTTGCAGTCCAAGAAGATGCAATCAACCCACCCCTCTCTCTCTCTTGTCTTACTTCTGTTATTTTATCATAAAACTCCAGAAGGTTTGTGACACAGGATTTGCCTTCCGTGAATCCGTGCTGGTTGGCATTTATACTCCTGTTCCGTTCCAGGTGCTCCACCACTCTCCTCCTGATAATCTTCTCCATAATTTTGCATACTATACACGTCAATGACACAGGTCTATAGTTTAGTGCCTCTTTTCTGTCTCCTTTTTTGAAAATGGGAACTACATTTGCCGTCTTCCATACCTCAGGTAGTTGCCCAGTTTCCAGGGATGTGTTGAAGATTGTGGTAAGTGGTATGCACAACATATCTGCTCCCTCTTTAAGGACCCATGGAGAGATGTTGTCCGGTCCCATTGCCTTTGAGGTATCGATGTCCCTTAGCAGTTTCTTCACCTCCTCCTCATCTGTATGTATGTCGTCCAACACTTGTTGGTGTATTCCTTGTTGGTGTCCCCATCTGGTCTGTCCCCCCAGAGTCCTTCCTGTCTCTACTGTAAATACTTCCTTAAATCTCGTGTTGAGCTCCTCACATACCTCTTGATCGTTTCTTGTGAGTTCTCCACCTTCTTTCCTCAGCCTTATCACCTGGTCCTTGACTGTTGTCTTCCTCCTAATGTGGCTATACAGCAGTTTCGGGTCAGATTTGACTTTCGATGCTATGTCGTTTTCATACTGTCGCTGGGCCTCCCTCCTTATCTGCGCATACTCGTTTCTGGCTCTTCTACTAATCTCCTTGTTTTCCTGGGTCCTATGCCTCCTGTACCTTTTCCATTCTCTGTTGCACTTAGTTTTTGCCTCCCTACACCTTCGGGTAAACCAAG
>NC_091328.1:26482558-26602558 GCF_038502225.1 Cherax quadricarinatus
ATGTCGTCCAACACTTGTTGGTGTATTCCTTGTTGGTGTCCCCATCTGGTCTGTCCCCCCAGAGTCCTTCCTGTCTCTACTGTAAATACTTCCTTAAATCTCGTGTTGAGCTCCTCACATACCTCTTGATCGTTTCTTGTGAGTTCCCCACCTTCTTTCCTCAGCCTTATCACCTGGTCCTTGACTGTTGTCTTCTTCCTAATGTGGCTATACAGCAGTTTCGGGTCAGATTTGACTTTCGATGCTATGTCGTTTTCATACTGTCTCTGGGCCTCCCTCCTTATCTGCGCATACTCGTTTCTGGCTCTTCTACTAATCTCCTTGTTTTCCTGGGTCCTATGCCTCCTGTACCTTTTCCATTCTCTGTTGCACTTAGCTTTTGCCTCCCTACACCTTCGGGTAAACCAAGGACTCGTCTTGGTCTTCCTATTATTTCTGTTTCCCTTGGGAACAAAACTTTCCTCTGCCTCCTTGCACTTTGTTGCCACATATTCCATCATCTCGTTTACTGATTTTCCTACCATTTCTCTGTCCCACTGAACCTCCTGCAGGAAGTTTCTCATACCTGTGTAGTCCCCCCTTTTATAGTTTGGCCTGTCCCCTTCAGTTCCTGTTACCTTCTCCACTTGTAACTCTACTATATAGTCAAAACTCAGAACCACATGATCGCTAGCTCCAAGGGGCCTCTCGTAAGTGATGTCCTCGATGTCTGAACTGCTCAGGGTGAACACAAGATCCAGTCTTGCTGGCTCATCCTCCCCTCTCTCTCTGGTTGTGTCCCTGACATGTTGATGCATGAGGTTTTCAAGTACCACATCCATCATCTTTGCTCTCCATGTTTCGGGACCCCCATGTGGCTCCAGGTTTTCCCAGTCGATCTCCCTGTGGTTGAAATCGCCCATTACCAGTAACTTTGCTCTGCTCGAGTGAGCTCTTCTTGCCACCTCAGCCAGTGTGTCCACCATCACCCTGTTGTTTTCTTCGTACTCCTCTCTTGGCCTCCTGCAGTTCTGTGGTGGGTTATACATCACTCCAATGACTACTTTATGTTCTCCGGACTGAATTGTACCTACAATGTAGTCTCTTTCTCCAATCATGTCCATGCCTTCCATTTCCTCAAATCCCCATTGGTGTTTTATGAGCAGTGCAACCCCTCCTCCCCCTCTACTCCTTCTATCTTTCCTCAGGATCTGATATCCTGTTGGGAAGATTGTGTCTGTTATTATCTCAGCGAGTTTTGTTTCTGTGACTGCTATGATGTCTGGGGATTTTTCACTGATTCTTTCATTCCACTCCTCATGTTTATTCATTATTCCATCCGCATTTGTGTACCAAACCTTTAGTTTCTTTTCTATCATTGTGGTCATGCAAGTATATTGGGGTTGGGGGAGGGAGAGCCTTGGTGGGGGCCTATATGGGGCTGTGGTGTAGGTGGGGTATGTGTTGATGGGGGTGGGGTCAGAATCCCCATAAGGGACAGCTGTTGGGGTGAGGTTTGTGATATGGGGGTTGGTGGCAGAGGGAACAGTGAGTGGGTTGGAGTATAGGTTGCTCAGTTGCGTTGGGAATGTCGCGGGTGGGGTCTTTTGGTGGGAGATTCTGTGGGGTGTGTTTGCCCTTCCTCCTGTGTCTGGGTCCTGCTCATTTTCATTGCTTCTCGTTCCTCCTTGCGTCTCTGTACCCTCTCTTTCAGTGTAGTCCTTTCTTCTTGTGTTCTGTCGCGGTCGAGGTATACTCTCTGGTACCCCTCTTTGTCTCTCAGTCTTGCTTTCTCTTGCAGAATCCTGATTCGAACTGATTCTTCCTTGAAAGTTACTCTGACAGGCCGTATCCTTCCACTCGCAAACCACCCAATTCTCTGAAAATTTGTCACCTGGGTCATATTGCCCTCCCCTATTGTTTTCATGATGCCTTCAATCATTTTTTTCTCCTCCTGTTTTATTTCTTCAAAGTTGGCCCCCTTGGCTTCTTGGAGCCCGTACACAAAAACTGACCTCGCCCTTTCCTCCTCCCACTGAGTCTCCATCTGCTTCCTCTGAGGCATTTTGTTTCCTTCCATTGACATGTTCTTGCCTTCAGTCCCTGTCATATCTGAAACATCTATTCTTAGTGGACTGTCTTTCCTGGCCAGCTGTCCCTTGCTACTGCAGTTGGCTGTTAGAACCTCTGCATATAACAAACCTTCATTTTCTTCGGACCTGTCGCTTGATCTTAGTGTGCTCATCGTCTTTTCCCTGGCCCCACGTGGGTCTGATAGGTCCTTCGTGTACGGCATGTCTCCGTTGTTGCTTACCATCCCCTTGTCTGCGCCTGACTCTGAATTTCCATCATTGTCTTCAGACCTGTCGTTTGATCTCAGTGTGCTCGTCGTCTTTTCCCTGGCCCCACGTGGGTCTGATAGGGCCTTCCTGTACGGCATGTCTCCGTTGTTGCTTACCATCCCCTTGTCTGCGCCTGACTTTGAATTTCCTGATGTCACGTCTGAATTGTCATTTGTCTCTCTAATCTGTTTCAGGCTTTGCAGTTTCTCTTCTAAGCACTGTATCCTAGCTTCTGCTGCTAAGGCCTGTACTTCCCACTTCCTGCACTCTTCAGCTATCCGCTCCTCCATTTTCTTACCAAGCTCTACTATCTTCCTTCCCCACTCTTCCTCCCTTTTTTGGAGCTCTAACTCCCAGTCTTTCCTCCCTGGTTCTTCTACCAGATCTCTGGTTTTCCGTCCTCTAAGGCCACCCATATTTTTTTTTTTTTTTTTTTTTTTTTTTTTTTTTTTTTGTGTGTGTGTGTGTGTGTGTGTGTGTGTGTGTGGAATTGCATGAGTGTGGGTTTATTGTGTGAAAAGTAGAAGGTGGGATTGTGTTGTGGTGTATGAGTATGCATGTGGAGTCTGCGTGTGACACGTGGTCTACAGTACTTTTCTACCTGGCCTGACCCAGCAACTAGATTATGTCTTCTACCTGGCCTGACCCAGCAACTAGATTATGTCTTCTACCTGGCCTGACCCAGCAACTAGATTATGTCTTCTACCTGGCCTGACCCAGCAACTAGATTATGTCTTCTCTGTGTATACTACTTCCTAGTCTAACAGACACCTGTCTGCTCTCCCTATTCTACTATAAATTACTAATTTCTTTTCGTTATTGAGTACTTGATATCCTATTCGTTATCGTGCTAGGAGAGTTGTGTGTCTGTGTACTCACCTAATTGTACTCGTCTAATTGTGGTTGCAAGGGTCGAGACTTAGCTCCTGGCCCCGCCTCTTTACAGAGTGTAACTAGGTCCTCTCTCTCTCCCTGCTCCATGAGCTTTATCATACCTCATCTTAAAGCTATGTACAGTTCCTGCCTCCACTACCTCACTTGCTAGGCTATTCCACTTCCTGACTACTCTATAACTGAAGAAATACTTCCTAACATCCCCTTGACTCATCGGGGTCTTCAACTTCCAAGTGCGACCCCTTGTTTCTGTGTCCCCTCTCTGGAGCATCCTGTCTCTGTCCACCTTGTCTAATCCACGCAGTATTTTGTATGCTGTTATCATGTCTCCCCTAACCCTCCTGTCCTCCAGTGTCGTCGGGATGATTTCCCTTAACCTTTCTTCGTAGGACATCCCCCTTAGCTCTGGAACTAACCTGGTCGCAAACCTTTGCACTTTCTCTAATTTTTTGACGTGCTTGATCAAGTGTGGGTTCCAAACAGGTGCTGCATATTCCAGTATGGGCCTGACGTACACGGTGTACAGTGTCTTGAACGATTCCTTACTAAGGTATTGGAACGCTGTTCTCAGGTTAGCCAGGCGCCCATATGCTGCAGCAGTTATCTGGTTGATCTGTGCTTTCGGAGACATGTTTGGTGTTATACTCACCCCAAGATCTTTCTCCTTGAACAAGGTTTGCAGTCTTTGGCCATCTAGCCTATTCTCTGTGTTCTTCTTTTACCTTCCCCGATCTTCATGACTTTGCATTTGGCGGGGTTAAATTCGAGAAGCCAGTTGCTGGACCAGGTGTCCTGCCTGTCCAGGTCTCTTTGAAGTCCTGGCTGATCCTCATCTGATTTAATTCTCCTCATTAACTTCACATCATCCGCAAACAGGGACACTTGTGAGTCTATCCCTTCCATATACCAAATATAGCACTGGTCCTAGGACCAACCCCTGTGGGACCCTGCTCGTCACAGGTGCCCAGCGTGATACCTTATAACGTAACATGACTCGTTGTTGCCTCCCTGTCAGGTATTCTCTGATCCATTGCAGTGCCCTTCCTGTTAAACGTGCCTGATCCTTTGGCTTCTGCACTAATCTCTCATGAGGAACTGTGTTGAAGGCCTTCTTGCAGTCCAAGAAGATGCAATCAACCCTCTCCTCACTCTCGTACCTTACTTCTGTTACTTTATCATAAAATTGCAGAAGGTTTGTGACACAGGATTTGCCTTTCATAAATCTGTGCTGGTTGGCGTTTATACTCTTGTTCCATTCCAGGTGCTCCACCACTCTCCTCCTGATAATCTTCTCCATGACTTTGCATACTATACACTGGTATATAGTTTAGTGCCTCTTTTCTGTCTCTTTTTTTTAAAATGGAAACTACATTTGCCATCTTCCATACCTCAGGTAGTTGCCCAGTTTCAAGGGATGTGTTGAAGATTGTGGTTAGTGGCACACACAGCATTTCAGTTCCCTCTCCAAGGACCCATAGGGAGATGTTGTCCAGTCCCATTGCCTTTGAAGTATCAAGGTTCCTTAGCAGCTTCTTCACCTCCTCCTCAGTTGGGTGTATGTCATCCAACACTTGTTGGTGTCCCCCTCTGTTCTGTCCTCCCAGAGGCCTTCCTCTCTCCACTGTAAATACTTCCTTAAATCTCATATTGAGCTCCTTACATACCTCTTGATCGTTTCTTGTGAGTTCCCCACCTTCTTTCCACAGCCTGATCACCTGGTCTTTGACTGTTGTCTTCCTCCTAATGAGGCTATACAGCAGTTTCGGGTTGGACTTGACTTTCAATGCTATGTCGTTTTCGTACTGTCGCTGGGCCTCCCTCCTTATCTGTGCATACTCGTTTCTGGCTCTTCGACTAATCTCTTTATTTTCCTGGGTCCTTTGCCTCCTGTACCTCTTCCATTCTCTGTTGCACTTAGTTTTTGCCTCCCTACACCTTCGGGTAAATCAAGGACTCGCTTTGGTCTTCCCATTATTTCTATTGCCCTTGGGAACAAACCTTTCCTCTGCCTCCTTGCATTTTGTTGTTACATATTCCATCTCATTTACTGACTTTCCTAGCAGTTCTCAGTCCCACTGAACCTCTTGTAGGAAGTTCCTCTTACCTTTGTAGTCCCCCCTTTTATAGTTGGCCTTTCCCATTCAATTCCTGTTACCCTCTCCACTTGTAACTCTACTATATAGTCAAAACTTAGAACCACACGATCACTAGCTACAAGGGGCCTCTCTGAAGTGCTCAGGGTGAACACAAGGTCCAATCTTGCTGGTTCATCCTCCCGTGTCTCTCTGGTAGTGTTCCTGACATGTTGATGCATGAGGTTTTCCAGTACCACATCCATCATCTTGGCTCTCCATGTTTCAGGACCCCCATGTGGCTCCAGGTTTTCCCATTCGCTCTCCCTGTGGTCGAAATCGCCCATAACCAGTTACTTTGGTCTGCTCGAATGAGCTCTTCTTGCCACCTCAGTCAGTGTGTCTACTATCGCTCTGTTGTTCTCTTCATATTCCTCTCTAGGCCTCCTGCAGTTCTGTGGATATACATCACTCCAATGACTACTTTATGTTCCCCAGACTGAATTGTACCTGCTATATAGTCCCTTTCTCCAATCTCGTCCATGCCTTCCATTTCCTCAAGTCCCCATCGGCTTTTTATGAGTAGTGCAACCCCCCATCCCCCTCTACTCCTATCTTTCCTCAGGATTTGATATCCCAGTGGGAGGATTGGATCTGTTATTGTCTCAGTGAGTTTCGTTTCTGTGACTGTTTTGATGTCTGGGGATTTCTCATTGATTCTTTCATGCCACTCCTCATATTTATTCGTCATTCCATCTGCCTTTGTGTACCAAACCTTCAGTTTCTTTTCTATCACTGTGGTCCTGGGAGAATATTGGGGTTGGGAGAGTGGGAACCCTGGTGGGGACTTATGAGTGGTTGTGGGGTGGGTGGGGTTTGTGATGAGGGAGTGGGGTCAGAGTGCCTGTAGGGGGCAGCTCTAGGGGTGAGGTTTGTGATGTGGGGATTGGGGGCAGAGGGAACAGTGTGTGGGTTTTGGTTAAGGTTGTTCAGTTGTGTTGGGGTTGTCGCGGATGGAGTCCTCCTGTGGGAGTTTCTGTGGGGTGTGTTTGCCCTTCCTCCTGGGTCTGGGTCCTGCCCATCTTCATCATTGCCTCTCATTCCTCCTTTCGTCTTTGTACCCTCTCTTTCAGTATCATCCTTTCTTCTTGTGTTCTTTTGCGTTCGACGTACACTCTCCAGTACTCCAGTTTGTCCCTCTGTCATGCTTTCTCCTGCTGGATCCTGGTTCAGGCAGATTCTTCCTTGAAAATTACTTTGACGGGCCGTTTCCTTCCACTCACAAACCACCTAGTTCTTTGAAAATTTGTCACCTGGGTCATGTTGCCCTCACCTATTGTTTTCATGATACCTCCAATCGCTTTTTCCTCCTCCTGTTTTCTTACATCGTAGGTTTCCCCTTTGGCTTCTTGGAGCCCATAGACAAAAACTGACCTCTCCCTTTCTTCCTCCCACTGTGTCTCCCTTTGCATCCTCTGAGGTGTTTTAGTTCCTTCCACTGAAACATTCCTGCCTTCAATCCCTGCCCTTGTTGAAGCCTCTCTGCTCAGTGAACTGTCTTTCATGTTCAACTGTTCCTCGCTACTGCAATTGTCTGTTAGTCTTTGCGTATGGCATACCTTCGTTGTCTTCAGAAAAGTTATTTTATCTTTTCTCATCTTTTCCTTGCTCCTACGTGGGTCTCAAAGGGCCTTTGCATACAGCATATCTCATTTTCTTCCTACCATCCCCTTGTCTTTGACTGATATAGAAGTTCCTGATGCCGTGCCCGTGTCGTGTGGGGGGTTCAAAATGTGGATTTGGTAATAACACTCACGTAGGTTGTAAGTACATATGAGTCATTACTACTGACACTAGTAACTGGTTACTGGTAACTGGTACTGAGAAAACTAGTACTACTTAGAGCTTGGCGATGCTAACGTATGGCGTCCCGACATACAGCTAATACAAACTAGAGATGACAGGCTGTCTCTATACTCTATAGAAACAAAGGGCTGATTCTATACAATGTCAAAGTATGCAACAATTGAACATTGAAACATACATAAGGAGAATATCGAGATGGAAACTAATGTAAGCTACTGTAATAGAACTTATTGTAATGCATTACAGGTATGATATATCACAAGGCATAGAATGAAGCTCAATACTGGGATTATACAATAAAAGTGATAAAAAAAAGTTGATCAGTCGTTCTCTATTCATGTGATCTACAGATTCTGAGGAAGGAATATATACAAAGAAAGAAGTGTTTAACAGAAAAGGCAGACTTGGTGCACTCAAATCTAGACTGTTAAATCTCAGAATTTGGAGAGAACATGAACAGAAAAAAAAAAAATTCTTGTAGCAGACAATAGAAATACATTGTAAAATATATTATTCATCTATACAGGTTATTTACATTTAACCCCCAACTCTGCTATAGTGAGATTTACATATGCAGAATGGGTATCATCTCTGGGAAGATCAAACTCTGTTGTGCAGACGAACTCATGCAATGGTTGAGGCAGGTCTGAATTGGTAGTTACAAATGATACTTGAGGATTTCTCAATACCTGTTGTGTACATAGGGAATAACGACATTCAGGTTGAACGTCTGACTGAGTATCAGAGGTAGAGGGTACAGAGTCAGGAGGATTGTCAGAGTCTGTTACATTAGTCTGGGTTGGAATATCATTTTCCTCACATACTAACGTCATATGATCTAAATGCGATTCTTTATACTAACCAATATTAATTTCTCTAACCTTATACTCATTGCCGTTGATATGTTCAACTACTCGATAAGGACCAACAAACTTTTGATCAAGCTTAAGCGTTGCAGACGTGTTGTTAAAGTTAGTCAGCATAACTCTCGAACCTACTGTAATTTTGGATGGCTTTGCTCGTGTGTTAGCGACTCTTGTAAATTCTGCTGTTGATTTATGAAGTGTTTCACGGATTCTTCTAAAAACACTTTGAGCTAAGCTGGTACGAGTTGCTTTGAAATCATCAGGGCTGTAATTTGGTTTTGGGTTAGAATATAAGAACTCATAAGGCAAACGTTTATCTACACCATACAATGCATAATGTGGAGTGTCACCTATAGAAACTTTGTAAGCAGAATTTATGGAACACTGAGCATCAGGTATAACTTCATCCCAGGTTTCAGTGTTGGGATTGATAGTGGCTCTCAAGACATCAAGTGCTTTCTTATTGGGTCATTCTGCTAACCCATTGCTGGCAGGATGATGAGGAACAATGGTGGATTTAGAGATCTTGTACAAGGTACACAAATTTTCAAGAATCTCATTACAGAATTCACCTCCATTATCTGTTACTAGGTACTTAGCGTGGTATGAATGCAGATAATGCATTCTTTAAATGCTTTTGCTACTGTCTCAGCAGTCTTATCTGCAATAGAAACTAACTCACAATATCTGGTGATATGATCTACCATAACACACAGATGTTTGTTGCCCTGGAGAGAACATTGGAAATTAGTTAACAGATCTAGCGCAACTCTTCCCCATGCTTCACTAGTAGTTGGATACACTTGGATTGGGTTAGGACCATTAACATTTCCTTTATGTTGCATGCAGACACTACATTTCTTAATGTACTCAGAAATATCAGTTTCCATACGAGGCCAAAAGTATTCCAGACTGGCTTGCTTTACAGAACGATCCATACCAGGGTGCGCAACACCTGGTACTTTGTGAACTAGCTGTAAGGCTACATTCACTAGTGACTGTGGAATTACTAACTGGTATACCCTTCTGCTATGAGTACCCAACTCGGCTGTTCAATAGAGTAATTCTTGGTTCATGACAAAGTCACTGATGGGTGCTGGTGGCTTCACAGTCAGAATAAGATCTTCCTGGAGCAGGAATCGAATCACACAAGACCACATGGGATCTGTTCTTTGAGCATTCTTTACATCCTCGGCAGTAAATGGAGGGTCTGCAGTTACTATACTAATATGTCGCAATAAAGCATCTGCGACTACATTTCACTTGCCAGGTAAGTGTTCAAAGGTAGGATTGAACTCTTGGATAGTCAAGGTCCATCTGGGTAACCTTCCAGTAGGTTGTTTCTTCTGGAATAAAGGTATCAGTGGAGTGTGGTCTGTCAAGACATGAACAGAGTACTGATAAATAATGTCTCGGAAGTACTTTAAAGACCATACTATTGCTAAAGCTCCTTGCTCAGTTACTGTATAATTATATTCAGCCTTCGTAAATGCAACTGCATTGTATTTGCCATCAGTCTTTTGAGCTACTACGGCACCTATGCCAATTGAACTAGCACCAGTTGTCAGATTGAAGCACTTACAAAAATCTGGAAATTTCAAAATTGGAGCAGATGTTAGCTTATCTTTTAGAGTTTGGAATGCTCTTTCTTGACGGAAGGCCCAAACGAAAGGAGCGTCTTTCTTAAGCAACTTGGTGAGAGGAGCTGCAACGGAAGAAAAATTGGCAATGAAAGATCTATAAAACCTACTAAGCCCACAAAGGATCTTACAGCATCAGCAGATTTGGGGGATGGAAAATTTAGTATTGCAGCTACTTTACTTTGGTCAGTCGTAACCCATCTAGGAGTGACTACATGACCAAGAAACTTTATTTCTGATATGAACAATTAACATTTATACAGTTTGATCTTTAAATTGGCTTCTTAATGCTTACCAAGTACTACATCAAGTCATTTCAAGTTCGTATCCACGTCTTCAGACATGATGATTACATCATCTAAGTACACCGTAAGTGCATTAATTATGAGACCTCTAAAGATATGAGAATGTGATAGGGGAGGATCGTAACCCAAACGCCATACAGAGGAAGTGTTAATGACCTGTTGGAGTGGAGAATGCAGTTATCTCTTGGCTGTCCTCGTGAAGAAGGACCTGCCAAAACCCTTGTAACAAATCCAGGGTCGAAAAGACTTTGTTATCTCCGATGTTACATAAAAGATCACCAGTACAGGAAGTAGGAAGCGATCTGGAATAGTTTTCGCATTTAACTTCCTAGAGTCAATCACTGGGCGCCAAGTACCATCCTTCTTAGGTATTAGAATCAAGAGTGCATTCCAGGGTGAAATGCTAGGTGCAATAACTCCATCATCAAGCATCTGATTGATCAATTCTTCTGCGGCAGCAATTTGTGAATGAGGCATTCTGTATGCAGGTATATAGATAGGTCTGGTACCAGGTTCAAGTGGGATACGATGGGACAATAAGTTCATTATACACATCTTCTCACCTGGTAAGGCAATGGCTTTACGACGTTTGTTCAAAAGAGTCAACAAATGCTTGACCTCGTCTGGGAAGTCAGTCTTTCTCCTCTACTGGTGAAATGGATTGATCCAGTGAAGTGGATGAGGTCTCCCCGGTAGAAATAGCACCGACCCACTGGTCAGGTGACAACTCATCCTCTCCCTGAACAGGGTAAGGATAGTGAAGAAGGTCAACAAGATTGGTATTTGCTCTGAGACGAACACTGATCCAGAAGTGTTATCAAGGAAGAAATTGATCTTGCTATCTCTTACAACATGTAAGGATGGCTCAATAAAGAAACCATTTACTTTGCAGGAATCACTGTCAACTAGGACGTTATCACCATCTAGAACACTAGGAACAACAACAGACACTCTAGTGAAGGCAGTAGCTGCGACAGAAACGTCTTTCTGCAGACGGTATGTAACATCAACAAGAGATGGCATTACTAGTTGCAAGTAATCGTTTTAAGACAAGGCTTTCCCTACTACTTGAACTAGCAGACATTGTAGGGATAGGCTTAGCACTCAAGGTAGTCAGAGCGTCCTCGGACACTTGAGGCAACTGGGCACAATTTTGCAAGCCTGAAGTTGTAGGTGGAACACACAGGAGTGACAGGATCACCAATGCCTGACCGCTTGGGTACACTCCTGGAAAATGCACTGGCTTGTAAGGACTTAATCCGAACGTCGTACTCTGCTGCAGTATGGCTGATATCGGATCCAAGCTGGTAACCTCAAAATGGTACGATCAGGTCATCAGTTTGGGCATGCCATCGGTAAGGGTCGAGCACAATACGTAAGTCTCTCATGGAAGCAAATCCCAGTAGATGATCACCAGGGAAAGTAATCTGGTCAACAACAAGGATAGAAAAGGTGAGGGAAGTCCGACCTGGGACACGCAGGTGAGAACCAGCTACTCCACTAAGGGAGGGCATATGAGTTGGTTCTACGAGAAGGACATGTCGTAACTGCTTATCCTTAAACAAACTAGACCTCATAATACTGACTTGCGCCCCAGAGTCCATGAACACATGAACGGGCGCATTATGAACAGATGCTTGCACTATGGGACCTGTCGTTGCATTGGAAGTTATGTGCAAACAAAAAGGAGGGTTGTCATCAGAAAAGGTTTGTTCCACCTCATCCCCAAAATCATCCACGTCAGAGGCGTGTGAAGCAACATCACCAGCGGGATTGTCATTCTCGAGATTGCTTAAGGCATCAAATTAATTGTGAACAGGGATGGTGTACTCAGTATCACTTACTGTCACTACGGAACGGTTTGACTGGGGCGCTTGAATTCCCCCGAATTGGAAGAATTAGCCTGGTTCTGGTTAGGCTGAGAACCACGACCTCTGTTTCCTCTCCTGGTTCTGCGGTTGGAACGGCCACGGAAAGAACTAGAGTACTGAAGGCTGTAGAGAGCACTGCATTCAAATGTGTCATGGCCATGCATTCTATGATAAGTACAGTACGGCAGATCAGACTGGTACTCATCGTCAGTACGACGCCTCTTCGGGCGACTATCAGGACAATTAACTGCAATTTGTCCACGGAAACCACAGTTGTAACAAGTCCGCTGACTATGGTTACTGAATGTACTTTGAATACTGCGAGGTTTATAATGATGATCACTGCAATGGTTGTCTACCATGATTTGTCGCTGTGACACAATCAAGAGGTGTTGCTGACTGAGGCATAGGTGTGAGATTACTTTTGATACACGGGAAAGTACCCTGGGGGCACAAGGAACGTACATGATTTAGGGCTGTAAGTGGTTCCATCGTCACAGTTGGAGGATTAGCCTCATACGATTTTGAGAGTTTTGGGGTAATTAGTTGTAGGCAGAATGAGGAAGGATTATTGATTAATAATGGAAATTCGGTGGCAATAAGTGACAAGGGTAGCAACAGAGACATTGGAGGAGCGGGAAAGCACAGAAAAAATAAATTGAAGAGAGGGTTTCTCAATATGTTTTACACAAATTGTCATAGCACTAGAAACAAGATGGACGAGTTGACATTACTTGCATTTGAAGGTAAGAAAGATGTAATACTGCTGTATTTGCAAACTCTGAGACTGTTTAAGTTGAAGAGTAGGGACGAGTCTTCCGAATGTCACATTCTGGGTTTTAATCGTCTCTCAAATGAAAAGAAATAATTGTTGCTATTGTCAATATCAAACCGTCAGCTTTTAAAACACTCACCATTCAATGTTTATTGTAAAAATCATTATGATTAATAATAATAATAATAATAATAATAATAATAATAATAATAATAATAATAATAAAAATAACATAATATTTTTATTTCTACAAGTACATGTACAAGGTATACAAGCCTAGCTGACATCAATGACATACTGCTATATAGAAAGACCCTTGTAATGCAGAACATTTCGTGCAAATTAGATTAGTTTTGTCCCAGGATGCGAACCACACCAGTCGACTAACTCCCAGGTACCCATTTTACACTGATGGGTGAACATGGACAGTAGGTGTCTTATGGAAACACGTCCCTAATGTTTTCCAGCATTACTGCAGATTCGAACTCTGGACCTCAGTGTGTGAGGTGAGTGAGCTAACGATCGAGCTACGGGACACCTACAGTTAATAACGGCAGTTAATAACTAAATAACTTACTTTCCAGATATTCCAGGTTTCACATCCAAGCAAATATGGGTACATTTACACTCTTTTGAAAGTGACAGTATTTGAGAATTTCTTGACTGGAAATTTAGAATCAAATGACTTCTTAGAAGTAATTCAGGACTGTTTAACGAAGCAATTTGTGACAGAACCTACTGAGGGAAATAACCTGCTTGACTTGGTTCTGGCAAACTGGGAAACCCTTATTAATAATTTAGAAATTACAGAGGAACTCGGCACAAGTGATCACAAATCAATTACCTTTAACGTAGAATGGAAGTATGACAGCATGGATAACTCAGTAATGGTCCCAGATTTTCGCTTAGCAGATTACAATGAGCTTAGAGAAAACTTATCATCTGTTGACTGGGGTAACGAAGAGAGCTATGAGTATGACAGTTTTCTGAACACTATACATGCTGCCCAAAGAACATTTATCCCATATAAAGAAATTAGATCGAATAGCAATGACCCAAAATGGATGAATAATAGGCTCAAATATCTTTTAGGGCAGAAGAGAGGAATTTATAGACGTATCAAAAGAGGTGAGGGTCATCTTATGAATCAGTATATTGACATTAAGAGGGACGTTAAAAAGGGGATAAGCAAGGCTAAAAGGGAAATTAATGTTGCTAGGTATTCAAAAATTAGCCCAAAAAATTTTTCCAGGTCTATAGAACGAAAGTTAGAGATAAGATAGGGCCCCTTAAAATAACTATGGGCATCTTACTGACAAAGAGAATGAAATGTGCTCGATTTTAAATAATTATTTTCTCTCGGATTTTACACAGGAAGACACTAACAATATCCCAGTAATTAATTTTTATAGTTGGCCTGAAGAAGATAAATTATGTAACTTCACAGTCACTAGTGAAATGGTTATAAAACAAATAGATTGACTGCAACAAAATAAATTGCCGGATCCTGATGAGCTTTTTTCGAGGGTTCTTCAGGAATGCAAAATGGAACTCTGTGAACCATTAACTAATATTTTTAATTTATCTCTTCAAACAGGTGTAGTGTCTGATATGTGGAAGATGGCTAATGTAATTCCTATTTTTAGAGCAGGAGACAAGTCATTACCATCAAATTACCGCCCGATAAGCCTGATCTCAATTGTAGGCAAATTGAAAGAGTTAATTATAGCTGAAATTATAAGAAGCCATCTGGATAAGCATATTCTGATTAATGATACTCAGCATAGATTCACGAGAGGCCGTTCTTGTCTAACTAATTTATTAACTTTCTTCAGTAAAGCTTTTGAGCCTGTTGATGACGATAAAGAATTTGATATTGTTTATTTAGATTTTGGTAAGGTTTTTGATAGAGTACCACACCAAAGACTGTTAAAGAAGGTGGCAGCTCATGGCATTGGGGAAAAGTGCTCTAACAGATTGTAATAATGTTGGTAGAATTACCGACAATATGTAAAGTAAAAGGACACAAGTGCAACGGCTTGACAAAGCTCCTGGAGAGCGAAACGTTGCCACAATAAAATGTCACATTAGTTGCACTTGTGTCCTTTTACTTTACAAAAGTGCTCTCATGGATCGAGTTATGGCTCACAGACAGGAAGTAGAGAGTGTGCATAAATGGGGTTAAATCCGAGTGAGAATCTGTAACAAGTGGTGTTCCACAGTGATCAGTCTTGGTCCCTATTACAACCCAGGAGTCCCAAAGGCCTGTTCTCCTGGGTGTAAAGGGAGCAAAATAAACACAGCAGAAAAACTTTTGACTTATATTATCCTTCACCAATTTAGAACAGAAGAGTGTACACTATATACACTATGTACAACAATAGTTATTAGTGCACTCCACGGTAAGCAAGGCAGAATAGAAGCCACTAGAGAGCAAACCGTGCTTCAACCAGCTCTAGAATGGGAATGCTTCAGGGTATCCAGTTACTCTATCCATATTGGTAAATAAGTACTGATTTCCAGACTTTGACTTAGATAGTGGACCTACGCAATCTGTAATTAAATCTGTGAAAGGTTCTCCATCAGCAGGTATAGGTTGGAGAGGTGCAGGTTTAATGGAATGTCCGGGTTTCCCTACTTGCTGACATTCTCGGCAACACCTGATATGATTCTTCACATCCTGCCTTAATTTTGGCCAATAGAATTTTTTTGTGATTCTAAATAAAGTTTAAGTAATTCCTAGGTGACCTCCTAATGAAGTATTATGAGCTATATTCAATATTTGAGGTCAAAATTTGTTGGAACTACTAACCTGTCTGACAGTTGCCGGCCCTCTATCTCCTTACCAGTCTCAGTGCAGATCAAATAGTCGTTTTTAAGTTTATACTTGACCAGATGATCCAAAAAGGATTTACCCATGGCTGCCTCCCGGAAGGACAGTCCCTCGGGCATGGAAACAGATATCTGGCAATCCTGCTACCCTTGAATAGGAAGGCTTGATCTGGGTCTGTTCACTTGATCTACAAGGCCCTGGCCAGTTCTCCTCGTAAAACAAACTGGCTATTCCGAGATCGGAGTCGTCCAAGGATAGGTCAGCATTCTCACTAGACAACCCCTGGAATGTTGCCCGAGTTATGGCCAACACTGGAGAAGAATTAATCATTATGGGTTCAGGACATACACTAACAGTGGTACTGTTAATACCCAGTAATAACATGACGTCTTTGTAATAAAGTTGGTAGAATTACCGACAATATGTAAAGTAAAAGGACACAAGTGCAACTAATGTGACATTTTATTGTGGCAACGTTTCGCTCTCCAGGAGCTTTATCAAGCCATTACAAATAATACATGGACACAGAGGGTATATAAAGGCTCAGAGTGAGGTGCAATACTAGTGAGGTACCATTTCGATGTTCACTAGTGCTAGTAGTAGTAGTAGTAGTGACAAAAGTAATACAATATGGTAGAGCAATTAATTCGTACATGAGTAAAAGCTATTACTTGGGTAACATAAAAATAGGTTGGATAAATACAGACTGAAAAGAGGCAGCTTGTTTCAGTGTTCACTCTCTGTAATGTGCTTTGTGTAATATAACAGGAGAGACTATGTGATGGCAGGGTTTACTGTTTTCAGGAGGATTCTTGGTAAGACTTCAGAGATGGTGAAGCTGCCGTTGTTTTGTTTAATTGTATTCGAAACAGCAATCAGTGCTGATTCGAGGCACTTGCGTCTGCGGAAATTAGTTTCTTTGATCACTAATTGGGCGTCTCTGAATTTCATGAGATGATTGGTGGAATTTCGGTGATGTACACAGGCGTTGTTCAAGTTATCGTTCCTACATGCGTAAATGTGTTCATTGAGGCGGGTGTCGAGGTTTCTTGCTGTTTCACCTACATAAATCTTGTCACAGCCTCCACAGGGTATAGTGTAAACTCCTGCATTGACTGGTTCGTGGTGCTTTGATTTTGTCCTGGTTAGATCCTTTATTGAAGTGCTAGAAGCGATGGCGATTCTGGTGTTAGCTTGTGAAAGTACTTTTGAGACGTTCAGTGCAACCTGGCTGTTCGGAAGAATTATAACTTTGTTGAGAGTGGTGTTGGTGCGTGGAGAATTAATGATCTGAAGAGCTCTTTTCTTGCAGTCTTTGATGAAAAAAGAAGGAAAATGTAACTCAGTGAATGTTTGGTGAATGTATGTACATTCCTCGTCAAAAAACTCAGGACTACAAATTCGGTATGTTCTTAGGAAAAACCCGATGATGATGCCTCTTTTGGTCTTGGTATCTTGACTGGAATAGAAGTGTGTGAGATCATTTTTATTGGTGGATTTCCGATAAACTTGAAATCTTAGGTTGTCTATTTTGTGAATGAGGACGTCGAGGAAAGGTAGCTTGCCATTGGACTCTTCTTCTAGTGTAAACTGGATCGCCGGTTCAACTGCGTTGAGCCTTGCCTGAAGATTCCGTACATCAAAACGTTTGGGAGTCATTACGAGGACGTCGTCCACGTAACGTAACCAAGTGACGCTTGAAGGGATGATGTTGGCGAAGTGTTCGGACTCTAGGTGTTCCATGTATAAGTTGGCTAGGACGGCACTGATGGGGGACCCCATTCCCATGCCGTAGGTTTGTTTGTAGAGCTTGTTATTGAAAGAAAAACAGTTGAAATTAACACAGAGTTCAATCAAGTCAACAAAATCTACGGGAGGTAGAGGAAGATTAAGGTCCTGATTGACTTTACGTCGTAGAACCTCGATGGCTTTTTTGGTAGGTACTTTTGTGAAGAGGGAAGTCACATCCAAACTGCTTAGTTTCTTGTTACGGATGGAGAGGTTACGGATGCGGTTGAGAAGGTCGCCTGAGTGTTTAAGATGAGCGGGGCTGATGGTCCCCAGAAGGCAGGAAAGATGTTTGGCAAGAACTCCGGCTAGTTTGTGTGGAGCACTGCCTATTCCTGACGTGATTGGTCTGAGAGGAATATTGTGTTTATGGGTCTTGGGTAAACAATACATGTGTGCTGGTTTAGGGTTGCTTGGGAACAAGTGCAGAAGTTTCTTCCCTTCTATAGTGCGTTTGAGTATTTGTCTGGTTTTGTATAGAAAATCTTTGGTGAGCGTCTCCCACTGCTGAGTGCTGATGGGTTCGTATGTAGATTGATCATTCAATCTACATTTTAGTGTTGTAGTCACTGGTGTTGAGTATGACGACTCCACCTCCTTTGTCGGCGGTGGTGACGATAATGTTGGGGTCGTTGGCGAGGTTCTTAAGGGCAGTGATGTATCGTCTAGGAAGATTAGAAGAAGAAGGTTCACATAAAGCTGCAGTGAGAAGGCCCTGTATATAACCCTTCTGGAAGTTGCTGTCACTGTGTCTATGGTTCCTGGTAACTAGATTGAGTTGATAGTTAGGTTTGCGTATGTTGGTGGTAATTTTGAGTCCCAGACTCAGTGCTTGCTTCTCGTAGTCGGTTAAGGTGCCTGGCGATAAGTTGTTTATCAGGGATTCGCGTCCCATTTCCTTCCATCGACTGTTAGTGCAGAGGTACTGAAGTTTGCCATTGAGTTTGATCTTCTGTTGGAGGTTAGCTGTGGTGACTGTGCTGAGAATATGCTCAGCAGTGTGTTGGTCAATCTGAAGATTGGCCCTCATATTCCTTGCAGTTTCATCAAAGACTGCAAGAAAAGAGCTCTTCAGATCATTAATTCTCCACGCACCAACACCACTCCCAACAAAGTTATAATTCTTCCCAACAGCCAGGTTGCACTGAACGTCTCAAAAGTACTTTCACAAGCTAACACCAGAGTCGCCATCGCTTCTAGCACTTCAATAAAGGATCTAACCAGGACAAAATCAAAGCACCACGAACCAGTCAATGCAGGAGTTTACACTGTACCCTGTGGAGGCTGTGACGAGATTTACGTAGGTGAAACAGCAAGAAACCTCGACACCCGCCTCAATGAACACATTTACGCATGTAGGAACGATAACTTGAACAACGCCTGTGTACAACACCGAAAATCCACCAATCATCTCATGAAATTCAGAGACGCCCAATTAGTGATCAAAGAAACTAATTTCCGCAGACGCAAGTGCCTCGAATCAGCACTGATCGCTGTTTCGAATACAATTAAACAAAATAACGGCAGCTTCACCATCTCCGAAGTCTTAGCAAGAATCCTCCTGAAAACAGTAAACCCTTCCATTACATAGTCTCTCCTGTTATACTACACAAAGCACATTACAGAGAGTGAACACTGAAACAAGCTGCCTCTTTCCAGTCTGTATTTGTCCAACCTATTTTTATGTTACCCAAGTAATAGCTTTTACTCATGTACGAATTAATTGCTCAACCATATTGTATTACTTTTGTCACTACTACTATTACTACTACCACTACTACCACCACTAGGGAACATCGAAATGGTACCTCACTAGTATTGCACCTCACTCTGAGCCTTTATATACCCTCTGTGTCCATGTTTTATTTGTAATGGCTTGATAAAGCTCCTGGAGAGCGAAACGTTGCCACAGTAAAATGTCACATTAGTTGCACTTGTGTCCTTTTACTTTACATATTGTCGGTAATTCTACCAACTTTATTACAATCTGTTGGACACCGCAACATAATAGACATTTCATGCAGACGTTATTTGGACACCCTTCTTCGTGCTCACAGCTATCGCAACAGACACAACTTCCTACAAGATTGCCTGGCAGAGAAGGTGATCCCTAAGTCTACTCCTGCACAACTCTCCAACTCCAAGCACCCCTTCTCTCCAGCTACTCAAGCTTACTTAACTGAATGTGCCAAAGAACTTTCTAGCATCGCTTAGGAAACCTTTGAAACTGCAAGGAATATGAGGGCCAATCTTCAGATTGACCAACACACTGCTGAGCATATTCTCAGCACAGTCACCACAGCTAACCTCCAACAGAAGATCAAACTCAATGGCAAACTTCAGTACCTCTGCACTAACAGTCGATGGAAGGAAATGGGACGCGAATCCCTGATAAACAACTTATCGTCAGGCACCTTAACCGACTACGAGAAACAAGCACTGAGTCTGGGACTCAAATTTACCACCAACATACGCAAACCTAACTATCAACTCAATCTAGTTACCAGGAACCATAGACACAGTGACAGCAACTTCCAGAAGGGTTATATACAAGCCTTCTCACTGCAGCTTTATGTGAACCTTCTTCTTCTAATCTTCCTAGACGATACATCACTGCCCTTAAGAACCTCGCCAACGACCCCAACATTATCGTCACCACCGCCGACAAAGGAGGTGGAGTCGTCATGCTCAACACCAGTGACTACAACACTAAAATGATGGACCTTTTGAATGATCAATCTACATACGAACCCATCAGCACTCAACAGTGGGAGACGCTCACCAAAGATTTTCTATACAAAACCAGACAAATACTCAAACGCACTAGAGAAGGGAAGAAACTTCTGCACTTGTTACCAAGCAACCCTAAACCAGCACACATGTATGGTTTACCCAAGACCCATAAACACAATATTCCTCTCAGACCAATCACGTCAGGAATAGGCAGTACTCCACACAAACTAGCCGGAGTTCTTGCCAAACATCTTTCCTGCCTTCTGGGGACCATCAGCCCCGCTCATCTTAAACACTCAGGCAACCTTCTCAACCGCATCCGTAACCTCTCCATCCATAACAAGAAACTAAGCAGTTTGGATGTGACTTCCCATTTCACAAAAGTACCTACCAAAAAAGCCATCGAGGTTCTACGACGTAAAGTCAATCAGGACCTTAATCCTCCTCTACCTCCCGGAGATTTTGTTGACTTGATTGAACTCTGTGTTAATTTCAACTGTTTTTCTTTCAATAACAAGCTCTACAAACAAACCTACGGCATGGGAATGGGGTCCCCCATCAGTGCCGTCCTAGCCAAATTATACATGGAACACCTAGAGTCCGAACACTTCGCCAACATCATCCCTTCAAGCATCACTTGATTACGTTAAGTGGACGACGACCTCGTAATAGCTCCCAAACGTTTTGATGTACGGAATCTTCAGGCAAGGCTCAACGCAGTTGAACCGGCGATCCAGTTTACACTAGAAGAAGAGTCCAATGACAAGCTACCTTTCCTCGACGTCCTCATTCACATAATAGACAACAACCTAAGATTTCAAGTTTATCGGAAACCCACCAATAAAAATGATCTCACACACTTCTATTCCAGTCAAGATACCAAGACCAAAAGATGCATCATCATCGGGTTTTTCCTAAGAGCATACCGAATTTGTAGTCCTGAGTTTCTTGACGAGGAATGTACATACATTCACCAAACATTCACTGAGTTACATTTTCCTTCTTTTTTCATCAAAGACTGCAAGAAAAGAGCTCATCAGATCATTAATTCTCCACGCACCAACACCACTCCCAACAAAGTTATAATTCTTCCCAACAGCCAGGTTGCACTGAACGTCTCAAAAGTACTTTCACAAGCTAACACCAGAGTCGCCATCGCTTCTAGCACTTCAATAGAGGATCTAACCAGGACAAAATCAAAGCACCACGAACCAGTCAATGCAGGAGTTTACACTATACCCTGTGGAGGCTGTGACAAGATTTACGTAGGTGAAACAGCAAGAAACCTCGACACCCGCCTCAATGAACACATTTACGCATGTAGGAACGATAACTTGAACAACTCCTGTGTACATCACCGAAATTCCACCAATCATCTCATGAAATTCACAGACGCCCAATTAGTGATCAAAGAAACTAATTTCCGCAGACGCAAGTGCCTCGAATCAGCACTGATCGCTGTTTCGAATACAATTAAACAAAACAACGGCAGCTTCACCATCTCTGAAGTCTTAGCAAGAATCCTCCTGAAAACAGTAAACCCTGCCATCACATAGTCTCTCCTGTTATACTACACAAAGCACATTACAGAGAGTGAACACTGAAACAAGCTGCCTCTTTCCAGTCTGTATTTGTCCAACCTATTTTTATGTTACCCAATTAATAGCTTTTACTCATATTCGAATTAATTGCTCTACCGTATTGTATTACTTTTGTCACTACTACTACTACTACTACTACTAGCACTAGTGAACATCGAAATGGTACCTCACTAGTATTGCACCTCACTCTGAGCCTTTATATACCCTCTGTGTCCATGTATTATTTGTAATGGCTTGATAAAGCTCCTGGAGAGCGAAACGTTGCCACAATAAAATGTCACATTAGTTGCACTTGTGTCCTTTTACTTTACATGACGTCTTTCATGGGGAATCCCTCGGGTACACCCACACTCAAGTATTCAGTGTAATATTTGCACTGTACATAAATTCTATGTAAGAGGACAGAAAATATAGCTCCTCCAAATGCTTCCAACAAAACAGAGGAATTCAATGAGGTGTTCTTTGAAAGGGGTAATAGGCCCGTTGTTGTTCATAATATATATCAATGATCTTGATGAGGGAATTACAAGTGATATGGGCAAATTCGCCGACGACACAAAGATAGGTAGGATAATTGATTCAAACGTAGATATCAGGGAACTTCAGGAGGATTTAGACAAACTTAATACCTGGTCAGAAAAGTGGCAGATGCAGTTGAATGTAGATAAATGCAAGGTTCTGAAGCTCGGGAGTGTCCATAACCATAACTCTTATAAGTTAAATAATGTAGAACTTAGCCATACAGATTGCAAAAAAGGACTTAGGGGTTATGTAAGCAGTAACCTTAAAACAAATACAGAAATGCCTAAGAGTACGTAATGTGGCAAACAGATTACTGGGATATATATCAAGAAGTGTAAACAACAGAAGTTCAGAGGTTATACATCATTAGTAAGGCCTCACCTAGATTATGCAGCTCAGTTCTGGTCTCCATATTATAGAATGGACTTAAATTCATTAGAAAACAATCAGCGTAGAATGACTAAATTAATAAATAGCATTAGAAATCTTTCTTATGAAGAAAGATTGAAGACCCTTAAATTAAATTCACTTGTTAGACGAACAATGAGGAAAGCCATGATCGAAATGTATAAGTGGAAGATGTGTATTAATAAAGGTGATATAAATTAGGTCTTCAGGATATCTCTTTAAGAGAGATCCCGCAGTAATGGATTCAAACTAGTCAAGTTTAGATTTAGAAAGGATATAAGATAAGATTTCGTTCGGATTTTTAACCCCGGAGGGTTAGCCACCCAGGATAACTCAAGAAAGTCAGTGCGTCATCGAAGACTATCTAACTTATTTCCATTGGGGTCCTTAATCTTGTCCCCCAGGATGCGACCCACACCAGTCGACTAACACCCGGGTACCTATTTGCTGCTAGGTGAACAGGACAATAGGTGTAAGGAAACGTGTCGGAATTTCCACCCGCCGGGAATCGAACCCGGGCCCTCCGTGTGTGAAGCGGGAGCTTTAGCCACCAGACCACCGGGCCACCTTATAGGAAAGTATTGGTTTGGAAGTAGGGTAGTTGATGAGTGGAACTGTCTGCCTAGGTGGGTTATTGAGGCTAAAACCTTGGGTAGTTTCAAATTTAGGTTGGATAAATACATGAGTGAGAGGGGTTGGATGTGAGTGGGACTTACGTATGAGTGGATTGAGTTACCGGAGCTTATTTCTTGGGTGGTATTGAAAATTAGGTAGGGCAAATATTTTGTTAGTGGGATGGATTGTAAAGAACCTGCCTAGTATGGGCCAACAGGCCTGCTGCAGTGTTCCTCCTTTCTTATGTTCTTATGAGAAACGGAATACAAAAAAAAAAAGTATTCTTTAAGTTACTCCAGTAATATCTTACGTTTTCTTCAGTGTTTGTGGAGTAGAGAGCGTGGCAAACTATATTTACTCACGTATCTCTGACAGCAAGGTCTCTTTACACAGAGATTTGTAGATGAATGGTTCAGAGAACCGACATGTTGATAAATTAGACACATGTGCAACTCTTGGGTATCTTTATTGAGGAAACGTTTCGAAACACAGTGGCTTCATCAGTCCATACAAAGGAGAATCTTGAAGAACAGGATTACCTCATTCTCCTCCTGTTCTTCAAGATTCTCCTTTGTATGGACTGATGAAGCCACTGTGTGGCGAAACGTTTCCTCAATAAAGATACCCAAGAGTTGCACATGTGTCTAATTTATCAACACAGAGATTAAATTAGATTTTGCCACGGAAGTAGCTAGTTTATTGTACACCCCATATCCATCCTGTGGACGGTTGCGCAAGAGCATATGGATACACTAAAGGCCTAGGAACTAGGTCCCAAAAGGGTTAATAGGAGTAACCCTAATTTTCTATGTAACTGTATTTGAGTATACGTGAATAAACTTACTTACTTACTATTTATATCTACAGTTCACTTATATATACACTTCACTTATCTGGTATCTTGTGTAGAAAATACTGTATATTTTGTATGTAAATTGATGGCATACATTGTGGAAAATATTTTAATTTTCCGAAGCTATAGCGCCTAATAGGTGTTTAATGTGTCGATATGAGTCAAAAATGTATTTGACAATAGGATAGAACCAAGAGTTCCCTTTGCGCATGCGCGGATGTGCGGGGGTAGAGGTCGACTCGGGGCATGGGAGAGGCGGCAGTGTTTTGAATGTAGTGAGGAGGCTGGGAAAGCATGGAACCAGGAAATTGGCGTTCACGGTGGCCTAAGGATTAATATAGGCCTCATTTCATAATAGGAAGTGTCGTGACTGTCCCTGGTGAAGAGTGAGGGAACGTGATTGACGGCACCGCTGTAAATAAGGTGGTAAAATGAGTGAATAATGGTAGGACCGGGGGTGATTGGCGTGTCGCCATGGACTGTGTCCCGGGGAAAATTACCCGTGATTTAATCATCACTCATCGGTCTCAAATCTTAATGGAGTGGCCTCCAATGTGTATAATAATTATGAGACATTAAACCGTCTTGTAAATAGTAATGTAATCAGTGATAATAACACTAAGTTAAGGAATCGTTGAAGCGATATGAACTGCCATTCCCAGAGTGTGTGTGCACATGTTTACCTCGTTCCTGTCCCGAGGATAGTGAAGGCTTTATGGAGTGACGACTTCTAAACCATGACAAACCGACGGATACCTCGTCCTGCTGGAATAAGAACCGTGTTGGTGTAGCAGGACATTGAAATGAGATGGTGAATGGAGGAAATAAGGAGTATCAATCACCTACAGTTAAGTAACCCTTCTAGTTATAGCAGACTGATACTGGCCAGTTAGGTATGTTGTAATTGGATAGGTTATGAGTGATCCAGCTACATCAAGAGACCAGAGAATATCTGGTAAGTGGAGAGATTATGTACAAGTGTTTTTCCTTGATGGATATATCCATGAGTAACCTAACCCCCCCCCCTTCATTCAGTTACACTAATATAATCTATACAGTCCACAATTAATTAGTAGCACCATACTTGTGGGTGCTATCCAATCCATACTGGTCTCGGATAGATATGGATAAGATTGTGAGGTCGAAGAAACCACCTGCCGTGACCAGGGGTGGTTAAGTTTTCTCACATGTCTACACGGAGTGACTACGGTAAACAATATGGTTGTCTCCCAATGAGTTTACTTGTATGCATGTAATGTTGAGGTACATAAAGGTAATCACCCTAGAAAATTTTCCACATATATTGTAGGTGTAGAAATACACTGTATATTTTCAAAAATACAGTGTATTTTGTATATAAATTGATGGCATATAGTGTAGGTAATAAAAATTAATTTGTAAATAGATAAAGCACCAGCAATGGGTGAGCATCGCTGGGGAAGAGATGCCATTGTTTTGAATGTGGTAAAGGCACGTTAGTGAAATGTGCATAAATTTCGTCGCTCTGGAAGTTAAATTGTGGTTGAAACTTCCCAAATAGAAGCCAAAATTGTTGGATTTGCAGTCCTGCATAATGTGAGCATTAGGCAGATGGACAGGACAGCTTTAGAATCCCAGCTAAGTTGTCTATTTATGTTGAAATTCTGGCCAGTATTTTCTTCATAATTTAGGCAGGGGGGTTTTGAGTATGACACACCATAATCTCCAGACTAATTGGTGAATCCTATTATTATAAACTCTCCTTCAATGTATATGCATTCACATTTTAAATTTAATATACAGTCCACATATTTATATTAATGTTTTTATCAGAATTCCTGGTGATGTGTATTTCATTTGAAATTAATAAAGGTCCAGAGTGACTTGTGGAGAGATAGATTATCATAGGTATCGAAGGAGGACATTTTTTTGCGACCAAAGTGTCCTAAAATTCCTACTTGTCTCTGTAACCTTGATAAAGAATAATTTTCTTTGTTACCATTTACTGGTATGTATCTTATGAGTTACATCCAGGTAAATTTAATTTTCCACAATAGTAGCCCGTTGGTCCTTGATTGAACTGGATGTAATTAGTGAAGTCATTAATTAATGAATTAATTACCTAATAATTATACGTGAAATGACAGGAGGTGGATGTTAGGTCCACAAATTTACTTAATGTGTAGTGGATTATAATTATTACAATACTAAATTTGCTAGGCCAAAGTCTGGCTAGGATTTATATTAGTATATTTGTATACTTCTACTTACACTTAGGTCACACTAGTACAAGCATATATATACACACCCCTCTGGGTTTTCTTCTATTTTCTTTCTAATTCTTGTTCTTGTTTATTTCCTCTTATCTCCATGGGGAAGTGGAACAGAATTCTTCCTCTGTAATATTAATTTCGCTAAGCCAAGCCTGGCAAGGATTTATATTAGTGTATTTGTATAATGTTAATTTTGCTAAGCCAAGTCTGGCAAAGATTTATATTAGTGTATTTGTATAACAATTTTCTTCTTATTATTCTTTTTAGTAATCTTTACAGGAAAAGGGGTTACTAGCCCATTGTTCCCGGCATTTTAGTTGACTTTTACAACATGCATGGCTTACGGAGGAAAGAATGAAAGGGGGTAAAGCAGCTGGAACTGATGGGATCATGACAGAAATGTTAAAAGCAGGGGGGGATATAGTGTTGGAGTGGTTGGTACTTTTGCTTAATAAATGTATGAAAGAAGGGAAGGTACCTAGGGATTGGCAGAGAGCATGTATAGTCCCTTTATATAAAGGGAAAGGGGACAAAAGAGATTGTGAAAATTATAGAGAAATAAGTTTACTGAGTATACCAGGAAAAGTGTACGGTAGGGTTATAGTTGAAAGAATTAGAGGTAAGACAGAATGTAGGATTGCGGATGAGCAAGGAGGTTTCAGAGTGGGTAGGGGATGTGTAGATCAAGTGTTTACATTGAAGCATATATGTGAACAGTATTTAGATAAAGGTAGGGAAGTTTTTATTGCATTTATGGATTTAGAAAAGGCATATGATAGAGTGGATAGAGGAGCAATGTGGCAGATGTTGCAAGTATATGGAATAGGTGGTAAGTTATTAAATGCTGTAAAGAGTTTTTATGAGGATAGTGAGGCTCAGGTTAGGGTGTGTAGAAGAGAGAGAGACTACTTCCCGGTAAAAGTAGGTCTTCGACAGGGATGTGTAATGTCACCATGGTTGTTTAATATATTTATAGATGGGGTTGTAAAAGAAGTAAATGCTAGGGTGTTAGGGAGAGGGGTGGGATTAAATTATGAGGAATCAAATTCAAAATGGGAATTGACACAGTTACTTTTTGCTGATGATACTGTATTTATGGGAGATTCTAAAGAAAAATTGCAAAGGTTAGTGGATGAGTTTGGGAATGTGTGTAAAGGTAGAAAGTTGAAAGTGAACATAGAAAAGAGTAAGGTGATGAGGGTATCAAATGATTAGATAAAGAAAAATTGGATATCAAATTGGGGAGGAGGAGTATGGAAGAAGTGAATGTTTTCAGATACTTGGGAGTTGACGTGTCGGCGGATGGATTTATGAAGGATGAGGTTAATCATAGAATTGATGAGGGAAAAAAGGTGAGTGGTGCGTTGAGGTATATGTGGAGTCAAAAAAAGTTACCTATGGAGGCAAAGAAGGGAATGTATGAAAGTATAGTAGTACCAACACTCTTATATGGGTGTGAAGCTTGGGTGGTAAATGCAGCAGTGAGGAGACGGTTGGAGGCAGTGGAGATGTCCTGTCTAAGAGCAATGTGTGGTGTAAATATTATGCAGAAAATTCGGAATGTGGAAATTAGGAAAAGGTGTGGAGTTAATAAAAGTATTAGTCAGAGGGCAGAAGAGGGGTTGTTGAGGTGGTTTGGTCATTTAGAGAGAATGGATCAAAATAGAATGACATGGAAAATATATAAATCTATAGAGGAAGGAAGGCGAGGTAGGGGTCGTCCTCGAAAGGGTTGGAGAGAGGGGGTAAAGGAGGTTTTGTGGGCGAGGGGCTTGGATTTCCAGCAGGCGTGCACGAGCATGTTAGATAGGAGTGAATGGAGACGAATGGTACTTGGGACCTGACGATCTGTTGGAGTGTGAGCAGGGTAATATTTAGTGAAGGGATTCAGGGAAACCGGTTATTTTCATATAGTCGGACTTGAGTCCTGGAAATGGGAAGTACAATGCCTGCACTTTAAAGGAGGGGTTTGATATGTTGTGTATCTTTATATGTATATGCTTCTAAACTGTTGTATTCTGAGCACCTCTGCAAAAACAGTGATAATGTGTGAGTGTGGTGGAAGTGTTGAATGATGATGAAAGCATTTTCTTTTTGGGGATTTTCTTTCTTTTTTGGGTCACCCTGCCTCGGTGGGAGACGGCCGACTTGTTGAAAAAAAAAATTGTATAACGTTAATTTTGCTAAACCAAGTCTGGATAAGGTTTATATTAATGTGTATTTAAAATTTATATTACAATTTCCTTACATGAGTAATTGCTAACCTCAAGTGCGGCTAAGATTATTAATGTATATTCAAAGTTTATATTATAATTTCCTTACATGAAATTGCTAAGCTCAAGTAGCTAGGATTTATTCAAGGTAAGTTGCAATACTTACCTTAATAAAGTGCATAATTAAGTACATAATCAGTGTTATTAATTAAGTTGAATTTAATACATTGCATCATGAGTGAAAATGAGGAAATTAATGTAGATGACAAACACATGGAATTTAGAGCAAAAAAATCATCATTGCAGGCTAGAAAGGGTCATGTAACAAAGGCATACAATATATGTTTGGAATTAATGAATCAAGAAACTGTGAATACTGATGATTTAAAATTGTATTTAGATGCTTTAGGGAATAGATACGATTCATACAAATTATATTATAACAAATATGAAGGAGATTTGTTAGTAAATTGTGGAGATGAGACAGAAATAGATCTTATGATTATCCAGTATTATGAATTAGAAGAAAAAATTCTTTCTTGTAAAAGTAAGGCTTTGAATAAATTTAAAGGTGTAAACCAGGCAGTTGATCAATCTGTTCAAACAAATAAGATGTCTTTGCCAAAACTCTCAGAATTATGTTTACCTGTATTTAATCCTGGACAAAATTGGGAGGAGTTTTGGTCAATTTTTAAAGCAGCTGCGCATGATAGGAGTGACATAGGCTGTGTAACTAAATTATTTTACCTCAAAGGACAGATAAGAGGAGATGCACACATACTCATACAAGCCTTTCCCAATGTAGATGACTCTTACAAAGAAGCAGTTGACTTGCTGAAGGTCACTTATGGTAATATAGAACAAAGTAGGTTGGATCTAGTGAATATCATTGTTAATTTAAAAACTCCAGATCACACTTACTAAGGTTTACAGCAGTTTAGAGTTAAACTGGAGAGCACTCTCAAAACTTTAAGTAATAAATATAATCTGAAGGAATCAGACTGGTTATTGAGTGCCATTGTACAGAATAAATTAAGCTGTAAAACACTTGAATGACTCTCGAACAAGTATCACAAAGGTTATTTTGGTCTGGAGGAAATAAGACTAGGTCTACAAGAATTAATTGTGCAGTTACAGACCAGCCAACCAACTCATTTTAAAGATGCAACACATAATAACTCTGAGGTATCTGTCAAGTTTCACAAAGGGAAAAATTGTCTCAATGTTAATAATCAGAATTCATCTACTAATAAGAGTTGCATAGGTACATATCAAGTAGCAGGAATCAGAAATAATGATTCTACACAAGGTAAGAAGAATAAGCACCCTCCTGAGAGTAGCCCAGTTAATAAGAAACCAGTCAAAGAAAAGAGAGATTGTCTCTTCTGCAAGGGTACTCATTATTCTAAGAATTGCAATGCATACAATTCATGGAATGATAAAGTTGAAAGATTGGAAGAACTTGACAAATGTATCAGATATCTAGGTAATCACAATGTAAAGGATTGTCATGCCAAATTAAACAACTGTTATCAATGTCACAAAGGAAGACACCATATAGTCATGTGTGAGGGTCTATATGATAATGTTGATAATAATGATTATGTTAACAATCCTGACACAACAGTGGCTTATGTAAAAATTGCTGCTAATGTTAATAATGATGGTTTTGCTGAAGTAGCCTTACCTGTGTTACAGGTAAAAATTGATGATAAAAGGCATAAATCAAAAAATGTAATTGCATTATTAGACCAGGGATCATAGCGTACTTTCATAAAACGTAAATGTCTTAATGGGATGAAAGTACAGATGGGAGATCCTACAACTCTAAAATTATCTGGCTTTCTCTCAGATAAAAGAGCTCAATTGTATGACACTGTTTATGTAACTGTCAGTTTGGGCAATGAGAAAAAACGGGTTAATGCAGTAATTGTAGATAGACTCCCAGAGAAAATATCTACAGTAGGGCTTAGTAAAACTACAGAAAGACTTTCACATAATGTAAATTTAGCACCTTCTGGTGTAAATGATGATTCTGTGGGCCCAATAAATATTTTGATAGGTAGTGACTATTATGCCTCCTTTGTAAAGGGTATGGTAAAGAAATGTTGTGTCACCCTTTTAAAGACTGCAGAAGGCCATGTAATGTATGGTAGGATTCCTCGTAATAATAATGCATGACTAGAGGAAACTATAAATACTATAACTGTGTGTCTTACTCATGAAATCGTACCCCAATATAATTCTTCCATAGAGGATGGTGTTGAGCCAGTACATAAATTGTGGGAATTAGACAGCATTGGAATAAATTCAACTGAAGAAAGTCCAGACGATTCTTTTACTTAGGAACAGTACCTGAGAGATGTAAAATTTGAATCTGGACTATACTGGGTACGACTTCCGTGGAGACTGAACCATCCAGAATTGCCCACTAATTACAGAATGGCATATGGACAATTAAAGGCTCAGCTCCACGAACTGAGTAAGAGACCAGAATTGTTAACTGCCTATAATGATATAATTGCTGAACAATTAATTAATAAATTTATAGAAGAGGTACCTCCTGAGCAAGCCAAAATTTATGGTCACTATTTGCCACATCACGGAGTGAAGAAGGATTCTAAGACCACTCCTCTGAGGATTGTGTTTAGTTGTAGTGCCAGGAGTAACAAAAAAAATGTACCTAGTTTAAATGACTGTTTGATGACAGGTCCGTCATTGACGGAAAATTAGGAGATATCTTATTAAATTTCAGGGTAAAGAATTATGCCTTTACAGCTGACATAAGTAAAGCCTTCCTAAGAGTGGGTTTACAAGAGGCTGATCGGGATTGTACCCGCTTCTTATGGCCTGAGAATCCTAGTGACTCACTTAGCCCTCTGAAAACCTTTCGCTTTAAGAGCGTATTATTTGGTGCTACATCCACTCCGTTCCTACTTCAAGCGATGATAAATGCACACCTTAAACGTACGGGAAGTCCATTGAGTAAAGTAATGAGCAAACAATTTTATGTGGACAATTTCCTGGGTGTGACGTCAACTGAAGAGGAACTGTTAATGACTTATGGAGAGGCTAATAAAATAATGCAAAGTGCAAATATGCCTCTGAGGGAATGGAATAGTAATTCGTCCAAATTAAAGGACAAAATAAGTAAAGATTACCCTGGAGATGAAGTACCAAAATGTAGTAATGTATTGGGATTAACTTGGTATACTGAGAGAGATTTGTTAATGTTAAAACCTAATAATTACAGTATGCCCAATAAATTAACGAAGAGAATCTTGCTTGCTGAAGTTTCCAAATGTTTTGATCCACTAGGCTTAGTGTCACCCCTTACTATAAGAGGGAAATTATTAATACAAGAGGCATGGAAGCTTAAATGTGCTTGGGATGAAACTCTACCTGAGGAATTCATTAACAGGTGGGATGAATTAATTGGTGATTATCAAAAATTTCCAATGTTGGAGTTCCCACGCCAGGTGGCCAATCCAGATGGGAAAAATGTACTCCACATTTTTTGTGATGCTTCAAAATTGGCATATGGAGCAGTTGCTTACCTTCAATGTAATACTGTTATTTCTCTTGTTATGTCTAAGGCTAATGTGTCTCCAATTCAGTCATATACCTTATCTCAGTTGGAATTAACAGCCATTTATGTAGGTGTCAAATTAGCTAATTATATAAGAAATAAGTTGCAGGAGATAAATATTAACTCTGATTCTCAGTCAGACGTTCAACCTGAATGTCGTTATTCCCTATGTACACGACAGGCATTGAGAAATCCTCAATATCATTTGTAACTACCAATTCAGACATGCCTCAACCATGGCATGAGTTCGTGAGAGCAACAGAGTTTGATCCTCCCAGAGATGATGCCCATTCTGCATATGTAAATCTCACTTTAGCAGAGTTGGGGGTTAAATGTAAATAACCTCTATAGATGAATAATATAGTTTACAATGTATTTCTATTGTCTGCTACAATATCAACTTATTAATATTCAAGATTTTTTTTTAGTGTGTGTGTTCACGTTCTCTCTGAATTCTGAGATTTAACAGTCTAGATTTGAGTGCATGAACTCTGCCTTGTCTGTTAAACACTTCTTTCTTTGTATATATTCCTTCCTCAGAAGCCGTAGATCACATGAATATAGATCGATAGATCAACTTTTTTTTAACACTTTTATTGTATAATCCCAATATTGAGCTTCATTCTATGCCTTGTGATATATCATACCTGTAATGCATTACAATAAGTTCTATTACAGTAAGTTACATTAGTTTCCATCCCAATATTCTCCTTATACATGAATATATTTTATTGTTCAATTGTTGTGTACTTTGACATTGTATAGAATCAGCCCATCGTCTCTATAGAGTATAGAGTCAGTCTGTCGTCTCTAGTTTGTATTAGCTGTATGTCGGGATGCCATATGTTAGCATCGCCAAGCTCTCAGTAGTACTAGTTATCTCAGTACTAGTTACCAGTAACCAGTTACTAGTGTCAGTAGTAATGACTCATACACCAACCATTACTGATCCTCTGCTCCTCCATGAATCACTGACTGTCATTCACTGTTACAGCTGACCTAGCATGATTTGATTGCTGCTCACCTCCTAGGCACTACTGTGAGTCAGTTGAAGGATAGACAGGAGAGACATAGGTCAGGCTTGGCGCTTCGCATATAGTCCATCGAATATATGTACTTACAACCTACGTGAGTGCTATTACCCGATCCACGTTTTGAACCCCCCATGCGACACAGGCACCACATCAGGAACTTCTATATCAGTCACAGACAAGGGGATGGTAGGAAGAAAATGAGATATGCTGTATGCAAAGGCTCTATGACACCCACATGGGAGCAAAAAAAAGACGTGGAGCACACTAAGATCAAATGACTTTTCTGAAGACAACGAAGGTATGCCATATGCAAAGACTCTAACAGACAACTGCAGTAGCGAGGAACAGCTGAACACGAAAGACAGTTCATTGAGCAGAGAGGCTTCAGCAAGGGCAGGGATTGAAGGCAGGAATGATTAAATGGAAGGAACTAAAACACCTCAGAGGATGCAAAGGGAGACACAGTGGGAGGAGGAAAGGGAGAGGTCAGTTTTTGTCTATGGGCTCCAAGAAGCTGAAGGGGAAACCTACGATGTAAGAAAACAGGAGGAGGAAAAAGCGATTAGAGGTATCATGAAAACAATAGGTGAGGGCAACATGACCCAGGTGACAAATTTTCAGAGAATTGGGTGGTTTGTGAGTGGAAGGAAACGGCCTATCAAAGTAATATTCAAGGAAGAATCAGTTTGAACCATGATCCTGCAGGAGAAAGCACAACTGAGGGGCAAACTGGAGTACCGGAAAGTGTACCTCGATCGCAAAAGAGCACAAGAAAGGATGATACTGAAAGAGAGGGTGCAAAGATGAAAGGAGGAATGGGAGGCAATGATGAAGATGAGCAGGACCCAGACCCAGGAGAAAGGGCAAACACACCCACCAGAAACTCCCACAGGAGGACTCCAAACGTGACAACCCCAACACAACTGAACAATCTAAACCAAAACCCACACACTATTCCCTCTGCCCCCAATTCCCACATCACAAACCTCACCCCTACAGCTGCCTCCTACAGGCACTGTGGCCCCCCCTCATCACAAACCCCACCCACCCCACAACCCCTCATAAGTCCCCACCAGGGTTCCCACTCCCCCAACCCAGTGACAGAAAAGAAACTGAAGGTTTTGTACAGAAAGGCGGATGGAATAACAAATAAATATGAGGAGTGGCATGAAAGAATCAATGAGAAATCCCCAGACATCATAGCAGTCACAAAAACGAAACTCACTGAGACAATAACAGATCCAATCTTCCCATTGAGATATCAAATCCTGAAGAAAGATTGAAGGAGTAGAGGGGGAGGGGGGATTGCACTACTCATAAAAAACCGATGGAGATTTGAGGAAATGGAAGGCATGGACGAGATTGGAGAAAGGGACTACATAGTAGCTACAATTCAGTCTGGGGAACATAAAACAGTCATTGGAGTGATGTATAACCCACCACAGAACTGCAGAAGGCCAAGAGAGGAATATGAAGAGAACAACAAAGCGATGGTGGACACACTTACTGAGGTGGCAAGAAGAGTTCATTCGAGCAGACCAAAATAACTGGTTATGGGTGATTTCAACCACAGGGAGAGCGAATGGAAAAACCTGGAGCCACATGGGGGTCCTGAAACATGGAGAGCCAACATGATGGGTGTGGTACTGGAAAACCTCATACATCAACATGTCAGGAACACTGTCAGAGAGAGACGGGATGATGAACCAGCAAGACTGGACCTTGTGTTCACCCTGAGCACTTGAGAGAGGCCCCTTGGAGTTAGTGATCACGTGGTTCTCAGTTTTGACTATATAGTAGAATTACAAGTGGAGAGGGTAACAGGAATTTAATAGGAAAAGCCAAACTATAAAAGGGGAGACTACACAGGTATGAGGGACGTCTTGCAGGAGGTTCAGTGGGACTGAGAACTGCTAGGAAAGTCAGTAAACGAGGCGATGGAATATGTAACAACAAAATGCAAGGAGGCAGAGGAAAGGTTTGTTCCCAAGGGCAATATAAATAATGGGAAGACCAAAGCGAGTCCTTGATTTACCCGAAGGTGTAGGGAGGCAAAACCTAAGTGCACCAATAAATGGAAGAGGTACAGGAGGCAAAGGACCCAGGAAAATAAAGAGATTAGTCGAAGAGCCAGAAACGAGTATGCACAGATAAGGAGGGAGGCCCAGCGTCAGTACGAAAACGACATAGTATCGTAAGTCAAGTCTAACCCGAACTGCTATATAGCCACATTAGGAGGAAGACAATAGTAAAAGACCAGGTGATCAGGCTGAGGAAAGAAGGTGGGGAACTCACAAGAAACGATCAAGAGGTATGTGAGGAGCTCAACATGAGATTTAAGGAAGTATTTACAGTGGAGAGAGGAAGGCCTCTGGGAGGACAGAACAGAGGGGGAGGTACCAACAAGAAATATACCAACAAGTGTTGGATGACATACAACTGAGGAGGAGGTGAAGAAGGTGCAAAGGGACCTTGATACCTCAAAGGCAATGGGACCGGACATCATAAAATTTCATTAATTAGATTTCCTGTAGGAAATCTAATTAATCTAACACACACTCACACGCACACACACGCATACACACATGAACTTGTATAAAAGAACTTTAATCAGAGAACAAGCACAATTATATGCTCACTAAAATAAAGCACACACAGGTACTACAGGTACACACAGGTGCACACAGGTACTACAGGTACACACAGGTACTACAGGTACACACAGGTACTACAGGTACTACAGGTACACACAGGTACTACAGGTACTACAGGTACACGCAGGTACTACAGGTACACACAGGTACTACAGGTACACACAGGTACTACAGGTACACACAGGTACTACAGGTACACACAGGTACTACAGGTACTACAGGTACACACAGGTACTACAGGTACACACAGGTACTACAGGTACACACAGGTACTACAGGTACACACAGGTACTACAGGTACACACAGGTACTACAGGTACACACAGGTACTACAGGTACACACAGGTACTACAGGTACACACAGGTACTACAGGTACACACAGGTACTACAGGTACACACAGGTACTACAGGTACACACAGGTACTACAGGTACACACAGGTACTACAGGTACACACAGGTACTACAGGTACACACAGGTACTACGGGTACACACAGGTACTACAGGTACACACAGGTACTACAGGTACACACAGGTACTACAGGTACACACAGGTACTACAGGTACACACAGGTACTACAGGTACACACAGGTACTACAGGTACACACAGGTACTACAGGTACACACAGGTACTACAGGTACACACAGGTACTACAGGTACACACATGTACTACAGGTACACACAGGTACTACAGGTACACAGGTACTACGGGTACACACAGGTACTACAGGTACACACAGGTACTACAGGTACACATAGGTACTAGTTACACACAGGTACTACAGGTACACACAGGTACTACAGGTACACACAGGTACTACAGGTACACACAGGTACTACAGGTACACACAGGTACTACGGGTACACACAGGTACACACAGGTACTACAGGTACACACAGGTACTACGGGTACACACAGGTACTACAGGTGCACACAGGTACTACGGGTACACACAGGTACTACAGGTGCACACAGGTACTACGGGTACACACAGGTACTACAGTACAGGTACACAGAGGAATCAGTAGGTAATACTCAATAGGCTGTTCACACATACATCAAGGTCTGCAAATTAAATCTAATTAGTACTGTATAAAAAAGTCAAGGGCTTACATGCAATATGTGGGTTAATTAATAATAGCATGGATTGTAAGTATGCAGTATGAACTTTCTCTCCCTCACCATGAGCAAATAAAATGAACACATAGCATAAATATACGTAATTTTCAGCGCACCTTGGCGAGTACTACTCCACAAAATACTGTACTTCAGAATCAACGCTAAGACGACTCTTAGCTCCCTCCTGGCCAGAGGAAAACACCATCCATTTTTGTGGGAACATGTGAGATGCCCACTTTGGCAGTCATTTTCAACACAGATAACACAGGACTCCTATGTCCTGTTCTCACAAGTATCACTATGGTTACACTTTAAATACTCGGGTTGTTTTGGACATTTTCCCGTTTACAACCCCTGCAATGATAGTAGCTAAAGCAGCAAAACCTTTGTAACTCCCACTCGGATAAGAGACTTCGCTCACACTTATCACATTTTATACCACTTTAAGGACTCGCTTTCTATCATTATTTCAGACACGTTTCTACAGGCCTAGGGTTCACCTACATTAATGAGACATAGTGCAGTATGATGCTTGCCTCTGCGGCAGTTGTAGCACTCCCGAAGATGTGTATGGCAATCCTCTGCCTCGTGCTTCCCACAACACGCGTATTATAGTTCTAGTGACTCTGGGGTTCTGTTTGGAAGCCTTTGCATGAAACATTTCTCGGCCATAATACACTCCAACATTTGTCTAATGGGCTTTGGATTTGTCTCCTGAGGGATTAGAATGATAATCAGGTTCATTATAGGGTGGTGGCTCTTGTCTCTCTTGCTCAAATGATGTCCCCAACCCCTCAGCGATTTGTCGTATCGTAAAACGGTTATTCTGGTATTTCAGATATAACTCATGTATCGTGGTACCAGTTAATTTCCTTTGGATTGCATGAACCATTCAGAATTTCCCCAGTCATGCAAATCTTGGAGGCCTAAATTGATCCCAAAACGCGATGTACTCTGTTAAATACCATCAGTTGTTGGTAAATTTAGTTGTGGTAATCTAAGCAACAAATTAACTGGAGTCTGATTGCCTGTACCTCCATCCGTATTAGTGACAGCGTCTGGCATTTCAGCATTTAATGCCTTAATTTGATCTTTGTACCCTTTGTACTCATTATCCTCAATAGCTTGTCTCTCATATAACATAAACGCTGTCTCATAGGCCTCCCATTAATCCTTTAAAAGAGTTTGATAGCTTCGTAAATCATTGCAATTTGCATTATAGTGTGACTCGTCCCTATACATGCTCTGTTCAAATTCCCTTTGTAAGCAGCCACTAACCATTTGAATTTCACTCGTACTGAAACTGCTCCTTCTTGCATTGGTTCCACTATGGTCATGTTTTAGTTAGAATGAAATGCTAATTCATACAACTTTAATTAGCCCACCCCACAATAGTATTCAAAGTCAGATAAGGACAGATGTGTTTCGACGCTCTTCAACGAGGGTAACAAACTTCTTTATCATATACTGACTCGACTCTGAATTAAAATATGCCTTCAGCCCTCAGTTGTGACTAAAACGGTTTAGCACGCAAGTTTACAAACTGAATATGATCTATATTTTTGGTCTTTCTCAAAAGCCTGCTATTTATACTTCAAGCAATTAGGTTGTAATCATCGACAGCGGTTTTGTACTTACCTCCTGGTTGTGGAAACCTGTGATCTACTAGGACTATTGCTATTCTCGAACCGCAATGCTCATGAAAGGAATTAGCAACTTGCAAAATACCTTCTGTGATGCTTATGGGTACACAGTCTGCCACAATATCATTACCTCCCAGAAACAAAACTGTCAAGTGATGTGAATGACTTAATGTCGCCTTCAATCGCAAATGTTTATTAAAATTCAATACTCTAGCCCCAGCTGCTCTGAATATCTGTACTCTACAAACTGGAATCTCTGGAAAACTTATTGGTAGTTGACTGTGTCCCACGAGTGCAACTTCATACATATATCGTTAGTAAGATAACCGAACCTAGGAATTTGTTGTCTATAGGCAGAGAGCGGTTACAAACCTTAACCCAGGAATTTCTTTTTGCCGCTAGTAAGTAATTACAGGGTTTAACCTACACATTGGTGCATGCCATAACCCCACACGTTAATACAAGCCAAGAACAACAGAAATACACGCAGTACAAAACGCAGTCTTTCCGCAAGGCTAAAATTCTCTGGATTAACACAAATAAAAATTGCCATCCTACTTCAAGGCTGGCGACATTGCAGACCTGGAGAGTGTACAAAGAACTTTCACAGCGAACTCTGATGACAGCGCTGAAATATTACTAGAATGTTTTCCTTCAAAAAAAAGGTGATAAATTTGGAATTGGATCTAACAACGATAAAAATATTTTAGAACCACTGGAAATTTTTAACAAATTGTATGATAAATTATCATGTAAACAGGATATTACGGACGCAACTATAACTGTGAATATACAAACACAAACCATTAATCATAATTACAATCACTGTGAAGCTAATAAGAACAAGTAAAGAAAAGACAAACGTGAACATATTGCATTGATTATTACATATTTACATGCAAAAAATTCAACTTAAGCAAGTACAATGTGAAGATAGTCTGGGGAAGTGGATGAAGGTAATATTCAGAAAGCAGATACTGAAGAGACATTAATACATAGCGAACGTAAAATTGTCTTGTTCTAAGTATAACAACAGAGATCAAGCAAAAGAAAAATAATACGTAAGAACAGATGAGAAAGAATAGAAATTACTTTAAGTCTTTAATAACTGCCACTATGGACATTATCTGTAATATTTACAACTCGGGGAACGAACAGGATTCGATCGTGGCATCGCAGTCGTAATTAATGTTCGCGTGTATGTTAGTTACTAAAACATTCATGTCACTCTTCCATGTTCTAACTCACGGTAGATCACCTTTATCCAGCACTATACAGTACTCGCGGCCTCGTTCGTGACTGCGACGGCTGTAAACATTGAACAAAATCGTCGAACTAAAGCTGAAAAATCTCCTTTCCGCATGACAGTCATAAAAATAGGTCTGACTTTCTAATATATCAGTCACAGTCTCGCTCCCGAGGGCGATTTATAGACTAAAGTAATTTTCGAACACAAGTTTTTTTATGATTGTTAAGAAAGGGGCTAACTTCATTAGCATGAATTTTTGTGTTTTTATTATACCTGGAGAGGGTTACGGGGGTCAACGCCCCCGTGACTCGGTCTGAGACCAGGCCTCGTGGTGGATCTGACCAACCAGGCTGTTACTGCTGGCCGCACGCAAGCTGACGTACGAACCACAGCCCAGCTGGTCAGGTACTGACTTGAGGTGCCTTTCCTGTGCCTTCTTGAAGACAGCCAGGGATCTATTATTACAATGTTTATAATTTTATTTGCGTGTATTTACCTGTATATTCTTGATTAAATATTTGACGTGACCAAGTTACAGTTCTCGTTCCTCTGCTTGTAATTATGAGGTGAATTATCACCCTATAACTTGTTTTATATATTTCTAATGAGGAAGCAGAACAGAATTGTTACTTAGTAAGCAAATTGTGTCGTAAAGGACGACTAAAATACTGAGAGTGATAGGCTAGTAACCCTTTTTTTCTTTATATATTATTAAAAAAATGGAAATTTAAACATTAAGTTTTTAAATCTGTGTGAGGTGAAATATCGATAACAAGAATTTATCGTTTATGTTGTGAGCGAAAAAAGCAGTGTTTTAGTACTAAGCAAAAGAAAGCTAAAGGGATGGAAGAATGTAAATCGATAGGAGTAAATGGGGTTAAATTGGATTTATTTGCAAGAACTAAAGCTAGAAAAGGGGCAGCAGTAATATTAAGTAATAAATTAGTGAAGGAAAAGAGGGGGTGTAAAAATCTAAATTCAGTAATTATGTGGACTGGAATAAGAGTAGAATGTGAGAATTGGGTTATAGTAAATGTTTATACACCTGACGAAGAGAGGAGTACAGAAGAGACAGATTTTGGAAGGTATTATGCAAATGTTCTGGGCGTTGCACACTAAGTGAGAAAATAATTGTTGTGAGGAACCTAAATACTAAAATGTGAGAAAATATTGCTGATTGCAAAATAGGTAAGTTTGGTGTGCCAGGAGTAAAGGATGAGGGAGGGGGGGAAGGTCTCTCAAACTGAATTATGTGTAGAAAGAAGTTTGATAATAGGCAATATTTATTTAAAAAAAAAGATAAATAAATACACTATATAAAATACAAGGGGTATTGCCAGCAGTGTGTTAGACAGTATAAGAAGGCAAATGTAAACTCTTGGATGTGCATATCTTTACAGAAGTGACAGATATATCAGATCAAAACTGAGTGGTAGCAACAATGACAGGAAGCAGATAGAGTACACTGTGAATGTTATCAGTGGGTAAGAGTAAGGTGATTATATTATACAGGCTGATTTATATTAAACAGGCCTAGAGAGGAAGGGTCTCGTTACAAGGAAACCGTAGGTCTGATAGATATGGCTTGTCTCTGTTCCATGTCACAGTAATTTTTCTGGTATGTGTTATTCTTTGTTACTGTACAATCATGAAGTAAGAAAATATGTTAGAAGAGTATGTAACTGTTATCACTGTAGATGATATGCCCTTTAACTCCTCTCAGAGTAATTATAGGACGGAAATGAGAGACAACTATGGCAATAGGCATCTCTTATATAATTTTGCACAAAATAACGGTGAATGAAGTGTTCTGGCGGCTCACGCAGCCTTCCTAACCCTCCTCTCAACACATCCTGAGGTGAGCTCTTGCATGGAGTAGGCTGTGACCTTGAAAGTTTCAAAGAGAGATTCTGAAGAACAAAGTACGAAGAATGGAAAAAGTGAGCCACGAGAATGGCACAGTGAAGACAATGTAGTACCTCGTTAATTAGACTCATGGTCATAGAAGCTAGATGATCGATGTGCAGTTTCCAGTTTCGACGTGGAGAGGGCAGCAGTGATAGTTACGTGCTTCACTGAGAAGTATTTTGACATTTAAAAACCAGGCGTACTCACTACAATGGCCATGTTAGTATTTGGCAGCATTCGCTCTTTCTCGGTTTATAGGAAAAGCTCAGTTACACATTGTCACTTTAAGAAAGGAGTAATGCCTTGATTATGATGTTGAGTAGCCATTGCTCAGTGTTGATGAGCTCATTCCCGACACACCAGCAAGAGTTTCGTAAGCTTCGTTAACAGCCTGTACACTTATATACAATAAGTACACTCGTCAACGGTGTAAGGAATATTATATATAAATGTCGTTTGACGTCCAGCGCCATCTAGATGAAATTTATATAATGATATTTTAGAGCTAGGTAAAGAAGCCCTTATAGGATGCTCCATCAGGGTTACATAACTCATTTTGCACTTTTTGTTAGGCAACATGGAGAAAGAAGAAAATTTGAGATCTTCTGATAGGAAAGACCAACAACAGTCACCTCTTTCTCAGCACACTTCATATATTTTCCGGAGGCTAAGGAAGAACCTAGTATTTCTGAGAGCAGCTGCAACAATATGCACTGTTCAAAGGAGCCTTGTGAAGCAACAGCGACTAGTTTTTTCTCTCATCTTTATCACAGCAGCAGCAACAAGATTTGTCCCAGCAACCTCAAAAAAGCGAAGCAACGTCGTAGGTGACTAGCAGTCACTTACAAATTGAGATTGTAGGGAAGAGTCCTGCCGAAGTGGATGTTTCTCCCACTGAAAATTTTGTTGATGTTCAGGGTTGCCGTGAGACATGGGATTTTTTTAATTATGTTACAAGACGGTGTGTTGACGCTTGATAAATCAGCGGACCTCCACGTGGATGCAGTTAGAATCCAACTGGGTACATCATACGAAGGTTCCTTTGTACAGGCTATGTGGAGAGTCAATTCCATACATAATATTTGTTGGTGAGTATCTCACAGAAATTCGTTATGGAGGGTATACAGTTACTCACTAGTGATAATAAAATGGGTGAGGTGACGGGAAGATCTGTAAGAAGTACTTGTCATTTCCAACCGTGGAGAGAAACACTTCGTTATTAAGGCTAACTGCTCTCATCCTAGTCTTTTTTTCACACCCTATAATTAGTAGAAGCATAAAGAAACCCATCGGTATTAATTCCCACTTACCTCGCCCAAATTACTTGCCTATAATAATTCAGGTAATACCCTGTAAAGCTCATGCAGGTAATTTGCTCACATAATAATAATAATTCACAAAAAACCTTTGGTCTTAACGTACTGGGATATGTAATCAGAGAAAATTTAATGTTATTTAATGATTAGATTAAAAGTAATGGATTGCTGGGTTCACAAATTGAAATTGAAATGTTTATTTCTCTGTAAAGATTACAATGCGGGGTTTACATATTATGGAATATTAATTACAATTTGTGGTTTACATATTATAAAATATTAATTACAAAGCAGAAGGGGGTGGGAGAGTTTCAATAGAGAGGAATAAATGGGATTTGGTCAGGGGTTTCAAATAGAGTTAGAGCTAAAGAAGGAGTAGCAATAATGTTGAAGGATAAGCTATGGCAGGAAAAGAGGGACTATAAATGTATTAATTCAAGGATTATGTGGAGTAAAATAAAGATTGGATGTGAAAAGTGGGTTATAATAAGCGTGTATGCACCTGGAGAAGAGAGAAGTGTAGAGGAGAGAGAGAGATTTTGGGAAATGTTGAGTGAATGCGTGGGGAGTTTTGAATCAAGTGTGAGAGTAATGGTGGTTGGGGATTTCATTGTTAAAGTGGGTAAAAATGTTATGGAGGGAGTAGTAGGTAAATTTGGGGTGCTAGGGGTAAATGTAAATGGGGAGCCTTTAATTGAGCTATGTGTAGAAAGAGATTTGGTAATAAGTAATACATATTTTATGAAAAAGTAGATAAATAAATATACAAGGTATGATGTAGCACGTAATGGAAGTAGTTTATTAGATTATGTATTGGTGGATAAAAGGTTGATGGGTAGGCTCCAGAATTTACATGTTTATAGAGGGGCAACTGATATATCCGATCATAATTTAGTTGTAGCTACAGTTAGAGTAAGAGGTAGATGGGAAAAGAGGAAGGTGGCAACAACAAGTAAGAGGGAGGTGAAAGTGTATAAACTAAGGGAGGAGGAAGTTCGGGGGAGATATAAGCGACTGTTGGCAGAAAGGTGGGATAGTGCAAAGATGAGTAGTGGGGGGGGGTTGAAGAGGGTTGGAATAGTTTTAAAAATGCAGTATTAGAATGTGGGGCAGAAGTTTGTGGTTATAGGAGGGTGGGAGCAGGAGGAAAGAGGAGTGATTCGTGGAATGATGAAGTAAAGGGTGTGATAAAAGAGAAAATGTAGCTTATGAGAGGTTTTTACAAAGCAGAAGTGTTATAAGAAGAGCAGAGTATATGGAGAGTAAAAGAAAGGTAAAGAGAGTGGTGAGAGAGAGCAAAAGGAGAGCAGATGATAGAGTGGGAGAGGCACTGTCAAGAAATTTTAATGAAAATAAGAAAAAAATTTGGAGTGAGTTAAACAAGTTAAGAAAGCCTTGGGAAAGTATGGATTTGTCAGTTAAAAACAGAGTAGGGGAGTTAGTTGATGGGGAGAGGGAGGTATTAGGTAGATGGCGAGAATATTTTGAGGAACTTTTAAATGTTAAGGAAGAAAGAGAGGCAGTAATTTCATGCACTGGTCAGGGAGGTATACCATCTTTTAGGAGTGAAGAAGAGCAGAATGTAAGTGTGTTGAATGATGGTGAAAGCATTTTCTTTTTGGGGATTTTCTTTCTTTTTTTTGGGTCACCCTACCTCGGTGGGAGACGGCCGACTTGTTGAAAAAAAAAAATTACAAAGAAGGCCACTAGCATGCCTAGGCATTTTGGGCAAACTAATGCTAAAATGTTTTTATTGACAGGTTTTGGAGCATACTGATATTAAAGTTAGATTTACAATAATGAGGTAGTTCAAACCTTTTAAGAATATTACAATTTGTAAATTTAGTAATGAGAATGGTTTTGTCTTGGCATGAGACAGTTTCTATTGAAACTCTTATGTTGGAGTATCTCAGGTAAGCTTGTGACCAGCATAAGATTTAGTCAATAGCTCTATTCGGAATTTTATGTTTACAGTCATTTGGGTGAGTGTTAGTGTAAATTAAAGGGAATCACAGATATCGAGAGTAAGTCTATTTTGTTCTGTATGTGTGCATGATAAGAGTAATAATATAGGCGGTTTTCATGTAGTTAGCTGATGGTGGGGTGTGTTAGGGAGAAAAGATGTTTTTACGATAGTTTTGAAAATGGTGTTTGAATCTGCGATTTTAGAGTTTTCAGGCAGGGAGTTCCAGATTTTAGGCCCTTTTATGTACATTGAATTTTTGTATAGATTTAGCCGGACACGAGGAATGTCATAGAGATTTTTGTGTCTGGTATTGTGCCTTCGGGTTCTGTCATAACTATCAAGAAAGCGTTTTAGTTCAGGGTTAATATTGGAATTTATGGTTCTGTAAATGTAGGTTGACATTACTTACTTACTTACTTAATTAATTAATTAATTAATGGTGTTTGTGTAGTGGATTATGGTTGCCACAATTAATTGGATTTGCATGCCTAGTGGGGCTGGAATTGTATTTCTTATACATTTATAATATTAATGAAATTGTGTAATTATTATATAAATTAATTTCTAAACCCAGTGAGGCTAGGATTGTAATTGCCATAATTGTTAATTTGCTAAGTCCAGTTAGGACTAGGAATGATAATTGTCTTCTTCCTTATTATAATAATAATTATAATTATTTTGCTAAGCCAGGAAATATTTGGCTAGGACATTTGGTGCATATTGTAATAATTATACCAGTGTCTCTTTCTATAATTTGTACAACCAGTGTTCATTAAGGGAATTAAGGCTATAAAGGCATCATTAAATGCAAAAAAATGTCATGTGACCAGTGCATATAATAAATGCCTGGAATTGGTGGCAGAAGAAACTGTGAATAATGTTAAGTTAGAATTACATTTGTAATCATTAGAGAATAGGTAGGGGCCATATAAATTGTATAACACAGAGTATGAAGGAAAACTGCTGGTGAATTGTGCAGATGATAATGAGAGGGAATTATTAATTAATCAATATTATGAACTGGATGAGAAAATACTATGATGTAAAAGTGAGGTGTTAAATAAATTAAAATGTGTAAATACTGCAGTTGAGCAATCTAGTAATGTAAATGAGAGATTTTTGCCCAAACTCCCAGAGTTAACAGAGTTAATCTACCAACATGTGAGGAAAAACCTAGATGTTACAAATTATTTTATCTCAAAGGGCAAGTCAGAAGCTATACTTATGCCCTGATTCCATGATTCCAAAATATAGACAAGTTGTCTGGAGGCAGTTGACTTGTTAGAGGTGACCTGAGGTAATAGGGAGCAAAGTAGGTTAGACCTGTGGAAAATTACATTTATCTGAATGTATCATTATGTACATACCAGTAAATGAACAAAGATAATTATTATTTATCAGTTAGACAAGTAGGAATTTGGGACACCTAGGTCGCAAAAAATGTCCCAGTTCGATACCTACCTGTCATATCCACAAGTTGCTCTGGACCTATTAATTATAAATGAAATATACATACACCAGGAATTCTGGTAAATATATAAATTTGTGGACTGTATATTAAATTAATAAAGAATTATATATATACACATTTACGTAACAGAAGGAAAATATCTTAATATCACTCACCACTTTGACTGGAGATTAATGTGTCATGTACAGGACCCCCCATTTTGCTTACATTTCTGAAAAATTTACTGGCCAGAATTTAAACATAAATTAGACAGCTCTGAGGTTCCTGGAGTTGTCCTGTCCTGTCGACTGATACTCAAGTTATGCAGGAATGCACATCCAACAATTTCGTCTCCTATTTGAGAGGTGTCAGCCCAATTTTAACCTCTAGACCACGAAAAATTCTTCCCAATATTCACTAACAGTTCACCAGTTCAAACAGCAATGGCGAGTCCCTTCTGCGCAGGCGCAGGCTCAGTTTCCCATTTTCCAATAACATAATTTTTATTAAATACAATATAGGCCATCTATTTACCTATAAATTACCATATTTCCAGAAAATATATACAGTATTTTCCACACTGCGGCCGGGCGGAGTTCGTTGCTAAACGACTCAAATAGTTCATTTGGCAATGGTGGAGGACCTGGGCACATATAGGATCTGGCATCCACACGGCGACATATTACCCAAGATTTAATCTAATACAATTTAAGGTATCTTGTCCCCCCCATGCATTACATTTTTATGAGCATTTAGAACAATTAAATTTGTTAGATGATGAGTTTTGGGCATTAAGATAGGGTGTTTAGCATAATCACCCAATTCAGCATTGTGCAACCTACCTCTGCACCTAATTACATTGTTCTCTAAATATAGCCCCAATTTCTCTATTATGGAACCTTTCACAATTTTTCTTTCCATCAACAATTTAATGTCATTTCCATGGATTTCCTCCTGTACCCTCTTTATTGTTCAACAATTATATCATTATAGGCAGTTAACAATTCTGGCGTCTTACTCAGTTCGCGGAGCTGAGCCTTTAACTGTCCATATGCCATTCTGCAATTAATGGGCAATTCTGGATGGTTCAGTCTCCACGGAAGTAGTGCCTAGTATTGTCCAGATTCAAATTTTACATCTCTCAGGTATTGTTCCTGAGTAAAAGAATCGTCTGGACTTTCTTCATTTACATTTATTCCAATGCTGTCTAATTCCCACAATTTATGCACTGGCTCAACACCATCCTCTATGGAAGAATTATATTGGGGTACGATTTCATGAGTAAGACACACAGTTATGGTATTTGTAGTTTCCTCTAGTCATGAATTATTATTACGAGGAATCCTACCATACATTACATGGCCTCCTGCAGTCTTCAAAAGGGTGACACCCCATTTCTTTACCATACCCTTTACAAAGAAGGCATAATAGTCACTACCTATCAAAATATTTATTGGGACTACAGAATCATCACTTACACCAGATGGTGTTAAATTTACATTATGTGAGAGTCTTTCTGTAACTTTACTAAGCCCTACTGTAGATATTTTCTGTGGAAGTCTATCTACAATTACTGCATTAACACGTTTTTTCTCAATGCAAAACCTGACAGTTACACAAACAGTGTCATACAATTTAGCCCTTTTATCTGAGAGAAAACCAGATAATTTTAAAGTTGTGGGATCTCCCATCTGTACTTTCATACCATAAAGACATTTACGTTTTATAAAAGTATGCTGGGATCCCTGGTCCAATAATGCATTTACATTTTTTGATTTATGCCTTTTATCATCAATTTTTACCTGTAACACAGGTTAGGCTACTTCAGCAAAACCATCATTATTAACATTAGCAGCAATTTTTACATTAGCTACTGTTGTGTCACTACCCCTTACTTTATACTTAAATCTCTCAAATCCTTCAACCTAAATCTACGATAACCCTCAGTAAATGCTGTCTCCCATCTTCCCCCATAAAGATCTCTATTGCGGCACTTAGTTCTATATATCGTAGCCCCTAACACTTTTATCCTTTCCTCTACACCCACCTCCCTCATGGCCCAAGATGTATAAATAAAATCAGTAACCACATACGCAACGGCATTCACCACCATCTGACTCCACCCACCTATATCTAAACTTAACACCTTCAACACCTGTAACCCTTCCCCACCCACTAACCTAACTACCCTACTTAACCATACCCTCACATCTTCTAAACAAGTACAAAAGTACACCGCATGAAATATAGTTTCCGGACATCCACACGCTTTGCACTCCCCACCCTCCCTTAATCTCCTATTAAATAACACAACCCCAGACGGCAACATCCCATGTAAAAACCTAAACATAGCCTCCCTAACACCTGGTTTTGCACGTAGTTGCTGAAGACATTTCCATATATACCCCCACGCATACATAGGGTATGCCCCCTCAACTGCCTCCACCACAACGCTCCCCCCCACCCTCTCAAGAACCCTCAATTTAAGCTGATCCGGATCCCTCACCGTCAGTAAAACTGGCAACTATGCCTCTCCAAACATTAAATCCCTACCCCTCCACAACTGTTGCATATCCTTGTGCAGTTTTTCAAGCCATCCCCCCTCGCCCCCTCCCTCAAAAAACCCCTTTTTAAAAACACACTCAACATACGCTTTTCAAGAGGTATAAGCCCCAGCCCCCCCCTGGCTAACGGGAAGCAACACCACCCCTCTACTTAGCCAGTCACAACCTGATCCCCATATAAATCTGAAAACCCGCAGTTGCAACCATTGCACCTCACACCGTCCCAACGGATATATTGCCACCACATGCCATAGCTTGCTATACAACAGGACATTTGCAACTATAACCCTCTGATGCAACGTAAGCTGTGCCGCCCTCAAACCTCCCAATCTTTTCAAAACCCGTCCACGGTGAGCCTTGAATTTGCCTCTTGTGCATCCCTATCATTCCGCATGTACACTATCCCACTTATCAACAGCTGATCCACCACACTCCACCCGCCCTCTACAGTCCCACCATTATGTACGTTATCTCCTAGATCCAAATACTTGGACTTTACAACATTAATTTTCATCCCCGTAGCCTCACCAAAAACGTCTATCACCCTACCTACCTTATGTAAATCCCTCACATCCCTCACCAAAACAGTCGTATCATTCACATAACCCACTATACCTGCTCCCCCTTCTCGTGCAATACCAACCCTCCCTCTCGCTATACTCCACCTAACTGCCCTATAAAAGGGTTCCTGAAGACATGCAAACAACATTTGCGACAAAGGGCATCCCTGTCGCAAACCCCTTCCCATCTGTATGCTAACACCTAGTCTTCCATTAACCTGTACTCTCATAACTGCACCCAGATACAAAGTTTTTGCCCACGAAACAATTTCCCTCCCAAAACCCAACAAACGCATGAAACTCCATAATGCATCCCTCTCTACGCTATTGTAACCAGCTCTCCAATCCAATGCCAAAACACCCCTGCCCCCCTTCCCCCGCTGCTCTGTAAAACTCCTAATAACTCCATGCCCTTCATACATTGATCTACCCGGTATTCCATATTGTCCTCTATCAGTTACTTTACCTAACACCTGTTTGATTCAATTCCCTAATATCCTTGCAAATAACTTATAATCACCGCACATAAGCAATATTGCACAGTAATCCTCTACCGTGGTCTGTCCACCCTTCGGCACTAATACAACAACAGCAGTCCTTTGCTGCTCACCCATTGCCCCATCTTCCTTCATTACTTTGAACAATCTGACTAAAAATCTTCTCAAAACTTCCCAGTTCCTAACATAGAAATCATTAAGCAACCCGTCACCACCCGGCGCCTTACCTAAACTTGCACCAGCTATAGCTTGCCAAATTTCCCCTTCCCTAATCTGTCCTTCCAATGTCTCCCTATCTGTACCATCAAGCTCACATTGCACATAACCTCCCATTTCCCTTAAAGCAGCATCTCATATACCCACATGTTGTGCATATGACCTAAACTATGCATCGAGATATGCACTCATACCTTCAGTCGACATTAATACCTGCCCCTCCCTATACCCTCCCATCCCCACATGAACAGTTAATCCCATCATCTCCGTAGCTGCTCTTCTCTTACACTGTCCTCTCAACACACACGCCGAAGGCCTATCACTCCATAGCACCTCCTCCAGCCCCGCCAAAACTCGTGCACCATCAAATCTTTCATTTTGCAAATCCCTAATACTCTCCTTTAATCCCTCAATATCTCCCACCGGATAACTAACACTCCCACGTTCGTAGCAAGCTCTTAACTGCCCCTCAAGATAAGATTGAAACCCATACTTTAACCTATTATATTCCCTCCCACTACGTACATAAAAATCCTTAATACTTGATTTCGCCACCGAGTCCCACCATTCCCAGGCGCCTCTGCCTCCAACTCCTCCCAAAATTATTTAAATGACTGTCTAATATCTTCTTCCTGCAACAACTTTACATTTAATTTCCAATACCCCTACACCTTCGTGGCAACCCCTCCTAACCTAAATTCACGTACGTTCTGGGAACGTACAAACGATCGAGCCTAGCAGCATACCCACGCCTAATAAATGTGTGCTCAACCTCCCCCACAAATATCGATCAAACCCACACCAGATAACAATTCTCTCAATATTCCCATACAGTGCCCTGTTCCCCTCGGTTCCACATCCTTACGTCTTATCACACAGTTCCAATCACCTCCTATCACGGCTACCCCCCGCAATCCACGCAAGTAATATACCAGAACATCCCTCACAAATTTATTCTTAACATGTACATCACCCTCTGCTGGGCCATACACACACACCAACGTCATCTGTACCTGACCCCATAATCCATCCACACGTATCACCCTCCCCTCCTCCCCTTCACAATGCCTGACAACCAACGAGCTAGTTTCCTTTACCAAGATAGCCACACCTTTCAATCTGACTGCATGCTCAACATACACCTTATATCCATCCACCTTCAACTCATAACCATGTCTATAATTTTGCTCCTGCAAGAGCACAACATCAACACCATGATGCAACAAAAACTCCCTAAACCACTCACACTTTCTCTGCGACCTCAAACCATTGATGTTCAGTGTCAAGCACTTACAACTAACAAAGGGGGTTTCCCTCTTGACACTGCCATTTTGCCACCTGATCTCCTAAATGCACCCCTATCTCTCCCCCCCCCCTTTTGTGCACTCTTACCCAACCCCTGTCCCTTTTGAACCCCTCTGCATGGCATCCGCCCATGTTTTCTTCCCTGAACGTTGTGTGAGCGTAAGCACTTCATCTGAATCATAAAGCGCTGCCGCGTGCTTTCGCGTCGCACCTTCGACCTGCATCCCGTCATACTGCTCATCACCATGATGAACCTCTACCTCTACTGTTCTCACCGACAAGGCAGCCTTGTCACACACCATAGGACGAACTACCTTCGCCCCGCCGTCCTCTACAGCAGACCCAAGATCTAGGTCCATGCCATCTTCCTGACAAAGGCTCTTGTCGCCCAAAATTTCCACAAACGTCGGCATTAGCAATGTTTCCTCCTTGCTGTCATTCACTTCCACGATGATCTCCTCCAGTGCTTGAACCACATCCAAGGAAGGGGAGTCCCCCCACTCGTAGCACCTGCCATCTTCTCCTCTTCCCTCTCAACCTCCTCACTCCATGACACACTCTGCGAAGGCAGTGTTGAAAACAGCTACTCTTGATCCACTCTCCTCTCCTCAACGTCTCTTCGTTGTTGCTTGTCGTTGTCTCCACGTCCTCTACCACATTGCACTGCCAGGTGGTCATATGACCCACACAAACGGCAAGTGCGTCGCTGCCCTGCGTATGTCACAAATACCTGAGTTCTGAAGTCGTCCATCACCACACACGACGGTATAGGATGTCGTAGCGTCATCTTCACAGAGTACGTATCTTCAGGTATCCCCATATACGGGCCAGCTGACCACCTTCCTGCAGTGATCATGTGTATCATCTCGTATTTACTCATGGCGAACCGTATGTCAGATGCATCCACCTCGAATGGCACATTCCTGATCTTCACCCAAGTGTAATAACTTGATACATCATGCATCCTCACCGTCACAGCATTATACACAAATAACCCGCACATAAAAGAGAGAAGCTTACGACGACGTTTCGGTCCGACTTGGACCATTGACAAAGTCACAGCAATATTCACAGGTATGGCCACTTCCTTTAACTTGTTCACCACAGCCTCGTACACACTCGCCGAGCTGAATTTAAGAAATATTCTCTTCGTGTCATTCAATGCAAGCCCACAAATCTCTTCATTAGCTATGCCGTAGGCTTCTCTGATTATTGCTGGTAGAAGTAACTCCGTAGACGGCTCCGTTACAGCTCCACTGGTTAATTCAATGCAAACTGTATTAACCTGACGGCGGCAAGCCTGCGCCATGTGAAAATATTACTGCACCCAGTCAACACCAGGGGGCAGCAGCAGCACACATCCTCTCTACTCAAGGGTTGAGAGACGAATGTGTTGCCATTATTAACTAGGCCACTCCCATTAAGGTACTTATTTCTCTTAACTTGATGTGGAGAACCATTATTTTTGGTTCCTGCCACTTGACGTGTGCCTATGAAACCATTTTTATTTGGTGAATTATGATGATTATTATCATTAGAATATTTTTTTTTCCATTTTTGAGACCTGACAGATACATCATAGTCACCATGTGTTACATTCTTAGAATTATTTGGTTGGTTTCTCTGTAACTGAACACTTAATTCTTGTAGACCTAATCTTATTTCTTCCAGAGAAAAATAACCTTTGTGGTAGAAATATAAACACATATGCAGTATAATGTGATCCTTTATTGACAACGTTTCACCCACACAGTGGGCTTTTTCAAGTCACACACAGATCTACCTGGGGTGGAAGGTACGGGAGTATTTATAGTCTTGTTCAGAATGCTGAGGTCAGGTGGAGAATGCTGCATCTGATGATCTACCGGGTGGAGTTATAGTCTTGGGTAGCTTGGCAGGGGTATTGGACAAGTTGTGAGTAGACCTTCTGTAGTGTTCTATGTTCTTATGTGGGATAGCCATGAAGAAGTTTCTTGGCGAGTGGTTCAGCTATGTTATAGAAGCCGTTGTTCTGGTTGAAATTGTTGGTTATAGAGATAAGCGATGATTCCAGGATTCTTTGGTATTGAGTGTTGTCTTCCGTGGCGATAAGTCTTGAGTTTCTGTAGTTAATTAAGTGGTTTTGTGAATTGCGATGTTGTACACAGGCATTCCTTGTATCGTCATTTCTGCTTGCATATTGGTGTTCTAAAATACGTGTTTGGAGGTCTCTTGATGTTTCGCCCACATATAATTTGTTGCAGTCATTACAAGGGATTATGTATACCCCTGCAGAGGATGGAGGCTTGTCCTGTCTACTACTGGTGATGTCCTTGATGGTCGTGGTTGTGGAGGTAGATACTTGGAATGATGTATTGGAAAAGATGTTGGAAACATGTTTGACAATGGAGTTGGTGGGGAGGACTATGTATCTCTTCTCGGCAGTGTCTTCTCTGGGTGTGTTGAAGATGTTTAATGCCCGCCGTCTGCAGTCTCTGATGAAGTGACGAGGATAGTGGAGTTTAGAAAATACTTGTTCAATTATAGTCCATTCTTCCTCAAGGAACTCATTGCTGCAGATTCTGAGTGCACGCAGGAAGAAGCCTATAATTACACCACGTTTGGTTTTGGTGTCGTGGTGACAGTAGAAGTGGAGAAGATCGTTTTGGTTGGTGGGTTTTCGATAGACTTTAAAACGAAGTTCGTGGTCAGCTTTGAGAGCAGAACATCAAGGAAAGGAAGTGTTGTCGACTTCTTCTTCAAGTGTGAACTGGATTGAAGGCTCGACCTGGGTGAGCTTGTCTTGGAGAGCTTGAACGTTGAAGCGTTTAGGAGTTATGAGGAGAATGTCATCAACATAATGGAGCCAGGTGACAGATGAAGGAATAATGGTGGAGAAACGTTCGGCTTCTAGATGTTCCATGTATAGGTTCGCCAGGACCGCACTGAGTGGCGAACCCATGGGTAGTCCAAAAGTCTGCTGAAAGAGGTGATTTTCGAAAGAGAAACACGTAAAGCCAACACATAGTTCAACAAGGTCGATGAAATCCCTGGCTGGAATGGGAAGATCAAGTGAATCGTCAATTTTCCTGCGCAAGAGATCGATGGCTTGTGTAGTAGGTACTTTGGTGAATAGGGAAGTCACGTCAAGGCTGGAAAGTTTCTTGTTCCTGATGTTGATGTTGCGAATGCGATTGAGAAGATCACCCGAGTGTTTGAGATGTGCTGGACTGATAGTGCCCAAGAGTTTAGAGAGGTGTTTTGCGAGAATTCCTGAGAGCTGGTGGGGAGCACTGCCTATTCCCGAGGATATGGGCCTCAGTGGGATACTAGGCTTGTAAGTTTTTGGCAGGCCGTACATTTTGGCAGGCCTGGGGTTGCTTGGGATGGTGTGCAGAAGTTTCTTCCCTTGTTCTGAGCCCCTCAGAATGCGGCGAGTCCTTTGAAGAAAAGTTTTAGTAAGGTTGTCCACTTGGTTAGTTGTGAGAGGTTTGTAGGTATCTGGGTCATTAAGTAGATTGAGCATTTTGTTCCTGTAATCGTCAGTGTTCATGATAACAACACCACCTCCTTTATCAGCGGTGGTGACCCTGATGGTCGTGTCTTCTGCTAAACCTTTGAGTGCATTGATGTAACGTCGAGGTATGACTGGGGAGCTGCGTGTTGAGATGGCTGCTGAGATGATGCCTTGAAGATAGCCTTTTTGGAAGTCGGAGTCATTGTGTCTGTAGTTTTTGGCGATGAAATTGAGGTCTTGTTTTGGTTTCGTAATTCCTGTTGCGAATTTGAGGCCTAAGCTGAGGGCTTCAGTTTCTGTGGTTGACAGTGGACGAGATGAAAGATTTTGAATAATTTCAGGTCTTCCTAAACTACTCTCACCACGACACCAAAACCAAACGTGGTGTAATAATAGGCTTCTTCCTGCGTGCACTCAGAATCTGCAGCAATGAGTTCCTTGAGGAAGAATGCACCATAATTGAACAAGTATATTCTAAACTCCACTATCCTCGTCACTTCATCAGAGACTGCAGACGGCGGGCATTAAACATCTTCAACACACCCAGAGAAGACACTGCCGAGAAGAGATACATAGTCCTCCCCACCAACTCCATTGCCAAACATGTTTCCAACATCTTTTCCAATACATCATTCCAAGTATTTACCTCCACAACCACGACCATCAAGGACATCACCAGTAGTAGACAGGACAAGCCTCCATCCTCTGCAGGGGTATACATAATCCCTTGTAATGACTGCAACAAATTATATGTGGGCGAAACATCAAGAGACCTCCAAACACGTATTTCAGAACACCAATATGCAAGCAGGACTGACGATACAAGGAATGCCTGTGTACAACATCGCAATTCACAAAGCCATTTAATTAACTACAGAAACTCAAGACTTATCGCCACAGAAGACAACACTCAATACCGAAGAATCCTGGAATCATCGCTTATCTCTATAACCAACAATTTCAACCAGAACAACGGCTTCTATAACATAGCTGAACCACTCGCCAAGAAACTTCTTCATCGCTATCCCACATAAGAACAAGGAACACTACAGAAGGTCTACTCACAACTTGTCCAATACCCCTGCCAAGCTACCCAAGACTCTATAACTCCACCCGGTAGATCATCAGATGCAGCATTCTCCACCTGACCTCAACATTCTGAACATGACTATAAATACTCCCGTACCTTCCACCCCAGGTAGATCTGTGTGTGACTTGAAAAAGCCCACTGTGTGGGTGAAACGTTGTCAATAAAGGATCACATTATACTGCATATGTGTTTATATTTCCACTGTGTCGGTATTTGATACCATTTATTTCCAACCTTTGTGGTATTTATTAGACAACCACTCTATAGTCTTGCAGTTCAATTTATTCTGTAAGACAGCACTTAATATCCAGTCTGACTCACCCAAATCAAATCTCTTACTCAGGGACTTAAGAGTGCTTTCTAATTTTACTGTAAATTGTTGCAAATTATGGTAATTGTGTTCTGGAGTTCTTAAACTAATCACAATATTTACTAGGTCTTGTGGAAAATACTGTATATATTTTCCGGAAATACGGTAATTTATAGGTAAATAGATGGCCTATATTGTATTTAATAAAAATTATGTTATTGGAAAATGGGAAACTGAGCCTGCGCCTGTGCAGAAGGGACTTGCCATTGCTGTTTGAACTGGTCAACTGTTAGTGAATATTGGGAAGAATTTTTCGTGCTCTAGAGGTTAAAATTGGGCTGACACTCTCAAATAGGAGACGAAATTGTTGGATGTGCATTCCTGCATAACTTGAGTATCAGTTGACAGGACAGGACAACTCCAGGAACTTCAGATAAGCTGTGTAATTTATGTTTAAATTCTGGCCAGTAAATTTTTCATAAATGTAAGCAAAAGAGAGGGTCCTGTACATGACACATTAATCTCCAGTCAAATTGATGAGTGATATTAAGATATTTTCCTTCTGTTATATAAATGTGTATATACATAATTCTTTATTAATTTAATATAACGTCCACAAATTTATATATTTACCAGAATTCCTGGTGTATGTATATTTCATTTATAATTAATAGGTCCAGAGCAACTTGTGGATATGACAGTGGAAGGTATCGAAGGGGGACATTTTTTTGTGACCTAGGTGCCCCAAATTCCTACTTGTCTCACTGATAAATAATAACTATCTTTGTTCATTTACTGTTATGTACATAATGATACATTCAGATAAATGCAATTTTCCACAATTAATTTGCCCGTTTGTCCTTCGAACCGGATATAATTAGTGAAGTCATTAATTAGTTAATTACTTAATAATTATATGTGAAATGACAGGAGGTGGATGTTAAGTTCACAAATTTACTTAATGTGTAGTGGATTATAATTATTACAATATTAATTTGATAGACAATTCTGGCCAAGATATATATCAGTATATGTGTAATTGATAAGCCAAGTGTAACTAATTATATTAATGCGTATAATATTAATTTTGCTATGTCAAATTCTGGAAAGGATTTATATTAATTTGCATAATAATTTTGATAAGCCAAGTCTGGCTAAAGGTTTGTTTGTATTAATGTACATTTAAAATTTATATTATAATTTTTTGCATGTAATTGCTAAGCTGAAGTAGCTAGGATTTATTCAAAGGTAAGTTATATCAGTGTTGTAAGTTGTAATCAGTGTTATTAATTAAGTTGAATTTAATACATTGCATCATGGCTGAAAATGAGGAAATTAATATAGAAGACAAACATATGGAATATAGAGCAAAGAAAGCATCACTGCAAGCTAGAAAGGGTCATGTAACAAAGGCATACAATAAATGTTTGGAATTAATGAATCAAGAAACTGTGAATACTGATGATTTAAAATTGTATTTAGATGCTTTAGGGAATAGATATGAGTCATACACATTATATTGCAACAAATATGAAGGAGATTTGTTAGTAAACTGTGTAGATGAGACTGAAGTAGATCTTATGATTAATCAGTATTATGAAATAGAGGAAAAGATTCTTTCTTGTAAAAGTCAGGCCTTGAATAAATTAAAATGTGTAAACCAAGCAGTTAATCAGTCTTCTACAACAAATAAGATGTCTTTGTAAAAACTCACAGAATTATGTTTACCTGTATTTAATCCTGGAGAAAACTTGGAGGAATTTTGGTCAATTTTTAAAGCAGCTGTGCATGACAGGAGTGACCTAGCCTGTGTAACTAAATTATTTTACCTCAAAGGACAGGTAAGAGGAGATGCTCACATACTCGTACAAGCCTTTCCCAATGTAGATGACTCTTACAAGGAAGCAGTTGACTTGTTGAAAGTCACTTATGGTAATATAGAACAAAGTAGGTTGGATCTAGTGAATATCATTGTTAATTTAAAATCTCCAAATCACACTTACAAAGGTTTACAGCAGTTTAGAGTTAAACTGGAGAGCACTCTCAAAACTTTAAGTAATAAATATAATATGAAGGAATCAGACTGGTTATTGAGTGCCATGGTACAGAATAAATTAAACTATAAAACACTTGAATGGGTCTCAAACAAATATCACAAGGGTTATTTTGGTCTGGAGGAAATAAGACTAGGTCTACAAGAATTAATTGCTCAGGTGCAGACCAGCCAACCAACTCATTTTAAAGATGCAACACATAATAATTCTGAGGTATCTGTCAAGTTTCATAAAGGGAAAAATTATACCAATAGTAATAATCAAGATTCATTTCCTAAAAATAGTTCCATAGGTGCATATCAAGTAGCAGGAATCAGAAATAATGATTCTCCACAAGATAAGAAGAATAAGTACCCTCCTAAGAGTAGCCCAGTTAATAAGAAACCAATCAAAGAAAAGAGAGATTGTCTTTTCTGCAAGGGTACTCATTTTTCTAAGAATTGCAATGCATACAATTCATGGAATGATAAAGTTGAAAGATTGAAAGAACTTGACAGATGTATCAGGTGTTTAGGTAATCACAATGTAAAGGATTGTCATGGCAAATTAAACTACTGTTATCAATCTCACAAAGGAAGACACCATATAGTCATGTGTAAAGGTCTATATGATAATGTTGATAATAATGAGTGTGGAAGTGTGTTTGGGTGTTAGCGTGTGAGGTATGTTTTGTAATATAACAAATATGCTTCTTTTGTGGTGTGTGTGTGATCTGGGTGGTTGTGTAAAATATGTTTTTCATATTGCTTTTAGACGGCTCTAATAAAATATGTAAGTAGTGTTGTTGCACTACATTATTGTGTGTATAAGGTGTGTGAGGGCACTTCATACAGTATTTGTGTGTTTGATGGTATGAGGTGACACAAACCATGACTTAAGTCTGTCTGGATTCTCCTATTGTCTTCAAAGGTGCTATAAAGATAGTATAATCTGGTGTATGTGAAGTGAAGTTTTTATATATTAAATACATGCTTGTTGTATGCTCCCTTTACGTTACTTTGTTCAATTGTAATTTAAGTGTATTTTGTATAGCATTATAAAAATGTATTATTTTATGTAAATATATAATTTGCAATATATTTTGTTGGAACGGGAGTGGTTAATGATTTGCAGTAACGGTGTACGTCTTGTTATCACCAGCGATATATGGTAGGCTGTGCATAGAGGGTTTTTTAGTTTTTTTCGGATCATTTTTGAAAATTGGCGCATGTTACCTTTGTAATTAAGGAACTGGGATGATGGTTATAAAGTAAGGATTTTTACTTAAGTACTTGTATGAGTGTACTTTGTAATTAGCAGATGAAAAGGGGTTTGGGGATTTCTATATAATGGTATTATACATCTATCTGTGGAGTGACGTGTATTTAATTGCCTATTAAAGCATATTGCAATGTATATTATTTGATAGATGTATTGTTTAAAATTGTATACATTTTTATTTGGCATCGATGTAACGGGACAATCTGTACAGGTGATGAGGAATTTTTTGTTTGTGTTCGCGCAGAGTTAAATGTGCAGTGAGTTTTTATTTGTGACACTGTTGCTTTTATATTGTATGTGGAAGATCCGATACTGTGTTCTTGTATTAATATCAATTGTGATGTTAGGATAGCGGTAGGCTTTTATAACTATTGTCGAGTAGTTAATTAAATGAGTGAGTTGTTGTACAATATGGTGAAATGGGGTTAAAGGGAGACGGGGTAGGTTTACTGTTTGAATTTTTATTGAATGCAGTTTTTCAGTGTGTATATTGTAATTAGCAGATGGGAAGGGGTGAGAGGATTGTCTTTTGTATTAATTACACAGTTCTATATTGTTTTAATGGAATTATGTTTAATGGCATAATACATCTATAAGTTGAGTGAAGTGTATATATTGGACATATTACTGAATATTGCATTGTTTTTGATTGCTGTCATGTATATTATTGTGTAAACATATATTTAGCATAAGTGTTAAAGGATGAACTGTACAGGTGATGAGGGAAATTTTGTGTCAGGGCAAAGTAAAACGTACAGTGTGTTTACATAACGAAGAATTTATATTGGCTGTGTATGATCCGATACTGTACACTTTTATTTATATAATGTATTGTATGTTTTAAATAAAATATATATAAAAAAAAGTTAATAATGGGTAAGTCAAGCAAAAGAGGGATTGTCTTTTTTGCAAGGGTACTCATTTTTCCAAGAATTGTAATGCATATAATTCATGCAATGTTAAGATGGAAAGATTAGAAGAACTTGACAGATGAATCAGATGTTTAGTCAGTCGTAATGTAAAGGATTGTTATGTCAAACTGAATAATTGCTATCAGTGCTATAATGATAATAATTATGATGATAATGACAATCATTATAATAGTGACGTTTACACTGAAACAACAGTTACTAATGTAAAAATTGCACTTAATCTTAATAATGAATAGCTGAAGTGTCTTGCAGGGATAGCTTTTATTGCTCTCTGCTCCGTAATACAATCATGGATAACCAGTTTTAGTGTAGGTAGAAAACGTGACAAACTGTTGTTTCTTGTCCATTCAATTTCTTTGACAACACTGTCACTGTTATCCCATGCTGCTATGTTGAATTCATTCATTGATTCTTTAATCTCGGCGATACAGTTGCTCTACGGACAAGTATTCTGAATGAAGTCTTTGTTGAGTCACCTGTGGTGTGTACTGTACTTATCTATAGGTACTTAAGTTTCGCATATATGGCCCTGTGTTTCAACTTGTTATTAGCCTCATGCTCTTTCCCCAAGCCTCGTGGGTCCTGTCGAACCTGTCCTTTCTGCCTCCACCACATTGTCATCAAAGTGATTACACTTCCTGATCATACCTGGAGTTTACCTGGAGAGGTGATGAGATTTAGGAAGTATTTCCTGAAATTACTCTGACTCAACTCTAGTTTTAACTCCCTGCTATGTATCTCGTGTACCTGTTTATCACCACTCTGTCTCTATCTACCTTATCAACTCTCCTAGTATTTTGTATGATTTTATCATGTCTCCAATTATTTAGCTTTTTCTCTTGTCATTTAGCCTCTCCTCGTCACTCATACCCCTTAACTCTGGGATCAGTCTCACTGCATACCTCTGGCTTTCCCACGTTTCTTAACATGAGTTCAATGTTAATGCTGCGTACTCCGAGATAGGCTTTACTTATGTTGCATATAGGGTTATGAATGCCTTTATCGATATTCCTGAAGGCTGCCCATACATTTGCCAGATGAGCATTGGCTGGAAATGTTATTCTAGAGATATGTGCATCCAACAAGATTCTCTGAGAGAGGTCTGCAATCTGTCCTGTAACTCTGTACAGCATCTGGTCTTTTTACTCTTTCCCCACTGTTCATAAAAGTGCATTTTCTTGGGATGAATTCAAGAATCCACTTAGATGACCATTCTTCAAATTTGTTCAGATTCATTTTCTGGTCTTGTTGTTTTTTATATTCCTCAATAGTTTTACACCATCAGCAGATATACATCTACCTAAATCCCTTCTGGAATATATAACTCACATATATCAGAAACAGTTCTGGTTCTACTACTGATCCTTGCAGAACCCCCTTGTCAGTCAACCCCATGCTGACATCTCTTCACGAATAATCACTCTGTTTCTTTCTCCTAGGGTGCATTTTGATGAAACGGAGTACATTCCTTCTTGTTTTTGTCTTCACTTCAAGTTTTTGTCCTAGTCTCTTAAAAGGTTCAGTATCAAATACTTTCTTTACAATCCAAGATTATGCAAGCTGCCCATCCTTCTTCCTTCTCACCCACTGTCACTTTGTCATGGATCTCCAGCATTGTCTGTACATACATATTAGCTTTGCTATCTTTAAACCTGTATTGAATTCTAATTATGAAATCACTTCCTTCCACTCTCCTGATTATCTTCTCCATTACCTTACATTCAAATTCAAATTCAAATTTATTCATTTCTTTGCAAGTAGTACATTAAGATTATGTGTTTACAATAATGGGTTGCAATGCAAAGTGAGCCTCAATTATGCCTAGGCATTATGGGCCTACTTAATTTAATGGCTTACTGACTACTTAACACTAAAGAAATTTATCATAGTTGTACAGTAATTCTATTAATTATAAGTGAATCTAATTTATATAAACCAAAGGATATATTCATTATTAAAAAATGCATGATTCAGTTATATTCCTGTCGACAATGGACAAAAGGTTCAAAAGTAAATATTGAAATTATATTATGGGAATATAACATTGTGATTTGCTACAAGTAGTTTACAGTATGAGAAAGTTACAATTTGGTGAAGGACAATACTGTTTTTGGTAGGTATGTATACTTCTATGTGGTAATTTGTCAATGTATGAACTTGGTCGTCTAGTCTTGAAGTTTTAAGATTTAGGTAATTGGTAGATTTATTTGTAATGTTAAATATTGAGTATTGAGCATTTAGTCTAGGGTGATTAAGTGGCTTATGAGAAGAGTCTTAAATTGATTTTCAGACCGGTTATTTTAATATTTTCTGGTAATGAATTACAAATTTTGGGGCCCTTTATGTGCATAGAGTTTTTACAGTGTGATATGAACACGGGATACATCAAAAAGAGATCTGTGTCTTGTGTTAAGGTCGTGTGTCCTGTTAAGGCTGGTAAGGAGAAGTTTGAGTAGAGGGTTTATGTTTGCGTGTATTGTTCTATGTATGTAGTAGGCACATGAATAAGTATGAATGTTCTTAATGGTGAGCAAATTTAGACTTTGGAAAATTGGTGGAGTATGCTGTCGGGAGTAGGAATTTGTTATCATTCTGACTGCTGCCTTTTGCAGTGTTGTTAGTGGTCTTAGGTGATTTAATGTTGTTGATCCCCATGCACAAATTCCATATGTGAGGTCAGGAGAGCTGGTTGTGGAACATAGTACCGTATCTTTGATAGTATGCCAACAGTCTTAGAGATTTTCTTGGTGATTTGTTGTATATGTGTCTGGAACTTGAGGCTACTGTCAAGGTGGATTCCTAGGAATTTTCCCTCTGTGAGTCTTGTGACTGGTAATCCGTTTAGCGTTATGTTAAATGGAACATTTGCAGCTTTGTTTCCAAACTGAATGAAATAGGTTTTGTCAGTATTCAGGGCAAGTTTAGTAGTCATCATCCAGACAGATATTTTCTGCAATTCGGCATTGACAGTGTTGGCCAGTATGACTGGGTTTGGATGGGAAAAGATGTATGTAGTGTCATATGCAATAATATGGGTTTGAGTAGCTGTGATGCATTCGGTAGGTCATTGATGTAGATGATTAAGAGGATTGGTCCAAGGACACTTCCCTGTTCGACTCCTACTGTGATTGGCTGAGTGGAAGAGTTTGCACCATTTGTGTACACATACAGACTTTAGGTAGTTGAGAGAGTGGCCTCTTATACCATAGTGTGTTAATTTAATGTACAGCAGTTCATGTCGACGGTATCAAAAGCTTTACGTAAATCAGTGAAAACTCCCAGTGGGACTTCTTTCTTTTCGAGAGCTGTATATATTGGTTCTAGCATGTGTATGATAGCATCATCTGTGCTTCTATTTTTCCTGAATCCAAACTGACAGGGGTTTAGTATGTTATGTTAGACGAGGTAGGAATAGATCCGTCTATGAATTAATTTTTCAAAGATTTTATAGAGCAGAGGGAAGTTAGGTATTGGTCTATAGTTATTCAAGTCAGCTTGGTCACCTCCTTTGTGGATCGGAGTGATCCTTGCTATTTTGAGAATTGTTGGGAAGGTGGAGGATTCAATGGATTTGTTAAAGAGTGTTGCAATTATTGGTGACAATACTTGAGAAGCTCTTTTGTACATAAAGTTGTTTATGTCTCTTGCCTTGTTTTTAAGGGTGTTGATGATGAGTGAGACTTCTGTTAGGTTGGTTGGGGCTAGGAATAATGTATGCGGGTAGGTGCCTGTAAGGTAGTCTGATGGACGGGTGTTTGAGTTTGGGATTTTGCTCGCTATGCTCTTTCCTATGGTGGAGAAGAAAACATTGCGTCTGTTTGCTGTTTTAGTTGGTGGGAGTAGGGATTTGTCTGATTTTGTTCCATTTATATTAATGATACTGGCCTTTAGTTCAGAGCTTCCTGTCTCCTTTCTTAAATATTGGGACTGTATTCCAGGTTTTCCAGATCTCTGCAAATCGTCCAGTGTCCATTGACTAGTTGTAGATCTTTGCAAGTTGTTTACAGAGTTTCTGATCCTTCACATAGAATCCATGATGATACCTTGTCAGGTCCCATTGCCTTTGAAGTATGCATGCGACTTAAAATCATAACTGTGACACTTGTAACAACATCTGGATATCTTTATTCTGGAAACGTTTCCCCAGCCAGTGGCTTCTTTGGACTGAAGATATCATTGGCTGGCGAGAAATTTCCAGAATAAAGTTTCCCAAATGTTTCATAAGTTTCTCGTTTTTCAACTTGTCAGTTTTCTACACCATTGATTCAAGGTCACTCGGTGTTCCCGTTACTACAGGACCTCTGGTATGGTCACTTTCCAATGAGAACACTTAAAGCGATGTTCAACGCTTCAGACTTGTTTGTCGTTACTCCTGAACTATTATCCTTCCTCCTTGAGCCAAATTATCTGGCCTTTAATTGTAGTCTTTCTTTTGATGTGGCGGTGAGGTCGTTCTGGTTCAGTCTTGGCTTTTGACGTGTCGTTCTCAAACTGCTGCTCAGCCTCCCTCCTTACCCTGGCACATTCGACTTTGGCAATTCTACTCACTTCTGATTTTCACTGTTCCTCGTTTTCTATAGTTTTTTCAAGCTCTTTTGCTTTTCATGTTTTCTTCTCTGCATCTTTGGTTGAACCAAGGGCTCTGTTTATGATAATTCCCAAATCTTCACTTCTATGAGTGACATCATCAATGTTTCCAGCATTGAGGAAGACAATATTATTCATCCCATTACCATTGATATGTGATCAAGATGGCTAGCAATATCCTCCATACCAGTCCTAGGAAAGCAAACCCTCTCTTTTCTACTACTATCCTTCACACACAAAAAAACTCTTTCCCTAAATCTAATGTGATTATCCCCTACAAGAACAATGTTCTTACCGTCCCTGATGTAGTTAATGATAATAATATCTATATTTTTATAAGTACATGTACAAGGTATACAGTCCTAGCTGACATCAATGACATACTACTATATAGAAAGCCGCTTGTTATTCAGAATTTCGGGCAACTCAGGTCAATGTAAAGAAACATGCCTAATGTTTCTACCTTCGCCGGGAATCGAACCCAGACTCTCGCCTTGTGAAGCGAGAGATTTAGCCACGGTGCACCATGTCAGTAGACGAAGTAGTCGACCCACATTCTTCAGGTTTCAGATCAGTCTCCTGGATCTAAGTCGTTTCCACCTCTTCATGTTTCCTTTTGATCTTCAACTTTATTCCTATGTGCCTTACCACTGTCTACCTTCCTTGGTTGTCCAGAGAATTCACCACAGGATTACTAAGAATCCTCTAGTTTTCCTCAATCGCTGTATCCCTCTCCTGGCTTCCTCCAGCTCCTTAACCTGCTGGTACAGCTGATCTTAAGTGGGTAGCGTTCGTTCCGTTCAGAGGCAATTCACAAAGTTTATCCTCAAATGGCACATGCCAGCTGGCTGACGATAAGAGGTCTGCCAGCTGATACAAGTCAGCTCTAACCTATTTTTGCAGCTTCCCAGATTGTTCCATTCATCAACGACTGTTTACAAATCAGTATTTTCCTACATCCTTTCTAAACCAAAATTTATCTAATACGAATAAATTATTTCGAGTTCCTACGTGAAGGCATATCCTCAGTATCCTATTTATAAATCCTTTATTCATGTCTATATTCCACCTGAACTCTTCAGTCATGTCTCCCTTCATTCTTAGTGTTGCAAGAAAATGTAGGTTCGGGGCTCTGAATCTTCCTTATGAAAGATTCAGAGTCTTCCATTGACTTCATTGTTCTTCAGACTAATATTACAGTATAGATATAATGTATTGTTGTTGGTTTGAATTACTGTTGTATGGTTTGCTAACAATAGTCTTAATTGTCTCACTGAGCATACATTATATACAAAATTAAAGTTATTACTGCGGTCACTAATTCATCATCAACATTTCTAGATATGTTCTTTGAGTACCTCGCATCACCCACTTTTCACTTGCTTGTTGCAGGTGATTGTGAGACTGCGATTCCCTCGCCACTGTAAACACAAGAGCATTCGATGTGCCTTTTTTTTTTTTTTTTTTTTTTTTTTTTTTTTTTTTTTTTTTTTTTTTTTTTTTTTTTTTTGCATCTGCTCAGTTGTTTCCGGTTTATCGTTACTCTGAATATCACTTCAAAGTAATGTTACAATTCGTGCGGTACGGCGCTGTGTTGTTTGTACGTACTTAAAATTTTGCTACACTTTGTTGCCGAAGTGACATGATCGCTGGTTACAGGATCGTGGTTGTGGATCCTTCACTGTTCTGGGTGTAACTCCCCCGGGTGTCTAACCCAGCCAGATTAGCTTGTCCCTCTCTTCAGTACTTTGCAGAATAAGTATATATATATAATTATTGCAGCTCTCACTTCCCTCAAGCTTACTATCTTTACTATTCTTTTTTTCTCCAAAGAAAAATTCCTGCCAGTTTGCTTTCTTGTATACGTTAGGTGCTCTAGCACATTGTTTTCGTCTCAGAAAATACATTATCCAGTAATTGATCAGATCACAACGATTCCAGATTTTTAACTATTTCAATAAAGTTTTAAATTTGCATCTACTTGGATTAAACTGATCCTTCTTATAGAATGCAATGCCATTGATATTTTGAAGTCAGTCACAAAAAGTATTATTTAGTTATTGAATAAATAACAAATATAACTATTTATTCAGCAATAGTCAATTGTAACTGATGCCATCGAATGACAATGTTAACTTTGTGTTCATGAAGCCATTCTAGTGGTGAAAGTTTGAAGCTGATCAGATGAGTCATTCTCCAGTCATGGCACTGCTGCCAATGAATCAAAATTTTATTTATTATTTAATTACATCAATAAATTTGCCACAGGAAAACGAAACTAACAGTTACTATCCTAGCACTAAGATGCATCAGACATTAAAGAATAAAGCAGTTCAGAGGTAAGCTGATTATTTAATGTGACTGAGCACGAACAAAAATTTCTCACTATTTTACTCATTAAATTATCAAATCTGTCGTCGTCGAATCTTTTGGCAGGTTGTTTGAACGTTGAAGATCCGTCACTGAGGATTTTGGAAGTTATCCCGGCCATTCCAGGAAGATGGGAACTGGTTCAATAACTTTGAGCCTTGGCACGTGAACATGCCAATTTTTTCCAGAGTTTGGTCCACTTTGCCGTACACAAGTATTGAAAATTTGAAGATGACTGGATAAGGTATTCTCTTGTTATGAGAATAATAAAATCGAAAATTCGGAGGAAGAGGAAAAGGAAAAAATTTTGAGATGCTCAATAAATATCTAGTATTAGAATGACCGAACTCTCGGGTACATATTTTTTACTCTGGGGATAAATGATAATCGCTCCCTAAGCAGTCAGTTAAACCTATTATTAACCGAGTATAATACATTAGACCTTGACATAAAATATCTGTTTAGAGGCAGGAAGATATTTTAAGTTTGTCTCGTTATTATCTTAGTATTTTTGTACACTTTGACAGTTCTTGTACTGCCTTGACTCCCAAAACTTTGTTGACTACTTATAGCCTTTGGCGTAATACATCAATTGAAATGAGAAACTTATAGAAAAGTTTCGGAGCTACACTCGTAATATTCTTTTGATTAGCTCTGTGTTCATACTTATCCATATTTATGAGCAGTGATACATAAATTATATTGTTTCGAATAGTTATTGTATTTATTAGTTAGCGGCCTGAGCACTTGTGATAGCTAGCAGGTTGAAATATCTAGAAAGTGAATAAAATTCCAAGGTTCGAAGCCCTAGTTAACAACACCTACTCACGATACATGAATATGTTCGGTGGGCTATAGAAGGATGGGACGTGATTTGTCGGTACAAAATGGCCATTAATTATATTTTGACCCACTCCGTATGCTTTGACGACAAGGTTTGTGTATCATGGTGATACATCGACTCTCTTCCTTCCCTATGAGGGTAGCAGCCCGCAGACCCACTGTCTCACCGTGTGTGTGAGGACACGTACCTTCACACAGAAGTCACATGTTCAAGGTGTAGGTCACAACACCTGAGGCGTATTATAGGTAAGTGTATAAATCTCGCTTACTGAATAGCAGTATATCTGAGATATTTGCAGTTTTAACACGGAGAAACACTATGACAGACCTACTGGCTGGTATTTGGAAGGTCCTTCTCAAATCCAACCCTACTCACTTAAATATTTGTCCAACTTATTCTTAACTAAAGCTGCCCAATATCTAGCTTCAATAGCTGTTTGACCCATTTGTGTATAGCGCCTAACCTGATGATGATAATAATAATAATAATAATAATAATAATAATAATAATAATAATAATAATAATAATAATAATAATAATAATAATTAATAATAATAATAATAATAATAATAATAATAATAAATAACAACAATTATATTAATAATTAGCTTCAATATGCTTATTAAAACATGCTATGTGATCCCATTCAGATTCAACTCTTCTCACTGAAGATAATGAATAAGACTCATGTTAAACACCTGGCTGTAGTTATTCTGAAAACGCTTCCAAAACCAGTGGCTTTATCAGTTCAATACAGGTATTACTGGAGATGAAACTCGAGAGAATAGAAAAGGAAATCAGTTCTTCAGCCTAGGTAAAGATGTTTGCCACCGTTGCATCTTCGACTGGGCTAAGGGACTGATTACCTCGTCTTCTGCTATCTCCAATTCAACACCCTGATAACGTCTGTTTCGAAGTGATAATTCCACTAGTTTGTGACTCTCCTTCAGAATAAAAGTACACAAGTTTTGTACATGTGTCTTATTTTTCTTATCACTGTAATATATCAGCGGAATACACTACCGACAGGTTGGTGAATTAGACACATGTGTAGCATCTCGCAGTCTTTATTTTGTAGACATTCTTCAACCATTGACTATAACTACAATACAGGAAGATAAACGTAAGACTGTAGAAAAGGAGGCATTCAGTTCCTCATCTCTGGAGTAGATGGTGAGCATCCTACTCGTCTTCAGCACTTGTATATAATTCTGCGAGGCTGAAGAACTGGATTATATTGACAAAGCCACTGGTTCACGAATGTCTACTTATATACCTCAGTCATTTGTCCCCTTTATCTACTTTATCTAGACTCAGGATTTTTTGCCTATTCCAGTTTTGAAGGTTCCTTATGCAATGCATTTATTCTATCATCATTCTTCAATGCACTGATACCCATTCTTTCTTATACAGTGCGGAACTGAGCTGAAATATATCCTCTGAACTTCTGTCGGCGGAATGGGTGGAATTTTCGGTTTATTATCATAGCAATTCGATGTCATTGGGAGGTAATGGAAGCAGCAGGGACAGTGAAGGGATAGTAAAAAGCATTGACAAGAGACAGAGAGGGTTTCACATTATTTATTACACAAACAGTTGAAGCTCTGGATACGAGAAGGACGAGTAAAGATTAGTTGCATATACAGGAAACATTGACTTTTTCAATAACTGAGGTGTAGTTTAGTTTCAAGGAATTGAATTGTTCCCCGTTGGTAGAAATAACGGAAGATGAGGTGGAGCGACGCTGCTTGTCAGAGAAAACTTGAAATGCTGCATAAAAAAAAGATTTAGGGACTACGTAGTGTCTAGGTAAAATTACTAGATGGATATGAAAATTCTGAAAATGATAAACAATACCGACAAGTAGATGAGTAAGACACTCGTGGAACATTTGGATATTTTTTTTGATGAAATGTTTAGCCTACACCGTAGGCTTCATCGGTCAGCTCTATGAAGCTGAACTCATCTCGAGGCTCAGGAACTGACTACCTCAAAAACTACTTCAAGGATAGTCGACTAATCACATCATCTTCACCTTATCTCTCCAAGATGAAAAGTTGATTTTGTGTGTGGAATACCGACCTCCAAACTTAGATAGGGACCAACGGAGGAAATTGTAAAGGTTTCGTGGCACGATAACGTGTTAATTCTACGGATTTTAACTTTAGTCAAACTGATTTTTAACAATAGTAAAATTGACAGGAAAGTTTAAAAATCAAACGACCTCATAGAGGCATTCCAAGGTCGTTAAATTTTAATAGTTTGTAACAGAACTAATGAAGGTAAATTAACTGCTTGATTTTTTTCTGGGGGGGGGGTAACAATATAATTTTAATTAATAATCAGAAGAATACGGAAGAGCCTGAGGTAAGGGACCATAAACTGATTGTTTTTAACGTTCAGTGGAAATATGACAATAAGCTTGATACAGATCTTCGTTCTGAGGATTTAGAAAGAAATATAAGAACATTTTCCTGTACTGGCTGAGGTAACGAAGAAAACTGTTATTGTGGCAGCTTTCTAAACATTATACATACTTCTCAAAGAACAGATATTCCAATAAGGAAAATAAAATTGAGTAGAAAATATTCAAAATGGATCAACAGAAAGGAATTTATAGGCGTATGAAGAGAAGAAAGAGCAATCTTGTGAGCCATAATATTCACAACGAAATAGAAGTTAAAACAGAGTTAAGAAAAGCTAAATCATACTATGAAATTAATGATGAAAAAGTTCAAAGCAAATTCGAAAAGTTTTGCAAAAATATATAACAAAAGTTAGAGAAAAAATTAGGTTCACATAAACAAATTATGTAATATCATAGACACTAGGGCTATAATTATTATTCAGATTGAACTTTTTTCAAGAAATATTTAAGTATGCAACATAGAACTTAGTGAACCACCAACTAACTTTGCCATTATATGTAGTTCCTATCTTTAAATCAAGGGATAAGTCATTAATTTCTGATTACTGCTCATTAAGTCTGAGCTCGGTAGATACCTGGAGAGCTTGCCTTGAGAGGGCTTCTGGGGTCAACGCCCCCGCGGCCCAGTCTGACACCAGGCTTCGTGATGGATCAGGGTCTGATCAACTAGGCTGTTACTGCTGGCAGCACGTAAACCAACGTACGAACCACAGCCTGGCCGATCAGGTACTGATAACAGGTGTCTGTGCAGCGCCTTCTTGAAGACAGCCAGGGGTCTATTGGTAATCTCCCTTATGTATGCTGGAAGGCAGTTGAATAGTCTTGGACCCGTGACACTGAATTTGGTGTCTCTTAGTGTACTCATGGCACCCCTGCTTTTCACTGAGGGAATGTTGCATCTAATGCCGAGTCTTTTGCTTTCGTAGGGAGTGACTTTCGTGTAGGATTTTCCAAGTGTATATTATCATGTATCAACCGTTCCCAGTAATTTAGGTGTTGTATCATACTTCGTAGATGTGTGCCGTGAAAGTTCTCTGTACATACTCTAGGTCAGCAATTTCATCTGCCTTGAAGGCGGCAGTTACTGTACAGCAGTATTCCACCCTAGAAGAACAAGTGATCTGAAGAGAATCATCATGAGCTTGGCGTCCCTAGTTTTGAAGGTTCTCATTATCCATCCGATCATTTTTCTACCTGATGAGGTAGACACATTGTTGTGGCAAATTATGTTAATTAACGCCATTGTAATAAAATATTCTCCTTGAAGAGCATAATTTGATTCATGAGGCACAACACGGATTCACAAGAAGCCTTTCCAACCTAGCAGAATTAATGATCATTTTTATTTGAGGAAGTAAATCAAAATAACGGAAGTAAAAGTTGTCATGGTGCGGTAAACCAGTTGGGAGCAGACAGTGCTTAAAGAGACTAAATCAAGAGCTTACCTGGACAGAATTTCGGGGGCAACGCCCCCGCGGCTCGGTAGGGACAAATCCTAAGTTTCATTCAAAAGGATCATTCTTAGGCCCATTTTTGTTAAGAATTTACATTAAAGATTTTGACGAGGAAATAACGGATGACAGTAGGAAATTCACAGGCGTCACAAAAATAGGCCGACTTGGACATGCTAATGTTGTGATCCAAATAGTGACAGATGCAGTTCAGTGTAGGTAATCCTGGCTCATATAAACTTAATAATAACGAACTTGACCATATAAAAAATATGAAAAGGACTTGAGAGCTATGGTAAGCAGAAATATGAACCTAAGAGTTAGTAATACGGCTGTCAGATTACGCTGATTTATATCAAGAAGAGTAAATTAAAAAAGTTCGTTTATTTATATAGGTTAATTTGGTATCCATACTACGGAATAGAAGCAAATGCGTTGAAGTACATAGAACAAAAGGAGGATTTAGTAATCTGAACCTCCATTCTCTTGAAAAATCAAGTTTGACTTGATTGAAGAATACAAGTGGAAAATGAGCATTAATAAAAAAGGTATTAATAGGATACCGAGAATGCCTATCCAATAAAGAACTGGATGTAATGAATTCACTTCTGCTCTGTATATAAAGCCTGGCCGCATGCCTATGTCTCAGTCTTGTCGGGCTGACTTTCTTGTACCAAACCTAACTGGCTGATCACATCCAAACTACTTCTTTCTTTTATCTCCAGTGTTACATTTTCTTGTACTGTACTGAAGAAACCTGCCGTGCAGGCGAAATGTTTCTGCTTAACCTCACTTATGCTGCGATATATAAGGTCTCGACGTTGTACAAGAATGGTATAGAATACCGACAAGATAAAAACTGAGTCACATGTGCAATATCTGTGTATCCTTATTATAGACGTTTCGCCATCCAGTGGCTTTAGCAATATAGACTCTAGAACATAATTTGAAGACAGTAGAACTATTTACAAAAGATGAGGTAATCAGTCCCTCAGCCTTGGAGTTGGTGTGAAGAGCACCGTAGTCGTGAAGATTCTGGAGCAGAGGCAAGGAGCCTGGCGCTTATATACTAAAGTCAGGTGGAAAGGGAACGTGTAGCAGATGAGGGCATAGTCACTGGTAGGCGGGATTCCCCAATGGAAGTAGGTCGCACCCAAAGGGATGAGTTAGTTGTAATAGTAGATGTAGTAACCGTGAAGGTCATGTAGATGTCCTTGGAACCAAGATTTCATGATGCTGCAGTGTCTGACAAGTTGTACAAGAATGATATACAATACCGACATGATGAAAACTGAGACACAAGGTCTGGACGTATATGTTTGCTTCAGGTGTTAGCGACTGACCACAAGCTGAGGACCTGATTACTTAAAAACTACATCTGTCTCCAGCGTTATATTCGCCTCACTTTGACTAATGAAGCTTGTTGCACGAGCGAAACGTTTCGGCAATAAATATACACAAGTACTGAAAATGTTGGTGTAAGTGTTATGGTGATGTCGATAAACTGTAAGTAAGAGGCGCGTTTCCACTGATCATGACGTATATAAAGGAAACATTTCGCTACACAAATGGCTTCCTCAGACCTAATACAGAGCGAACGATCTGAACGAACAAACTCTCGAGTAAGGAGAAAGCGAAGAAGTGGGGATAGGCAAAGATTACCACCTTAGAAGGATGTCTTCATTCAAAGAAACAAATCCAGCTCCTTCTCCATAGTATACTTAGGGCACTCGACAGGGTTTCTTACAGTCTGGGGCTGAGTGCATGGGCATGTTGTCAATGGCTTTCTCAATCTCTATCGGAGTTAGGGTAATGTCGGAAATCTGGCATACATTAATGGAGTTTTGAGTCTCATTCATGAAAAAAATCATTTGGATTGTCGATCTTGAGACTGATTAGTGGCAAACACAGAGCTGTATTGGGATTTCAATATCTCACTCATTTCTTTGTTGCCATCTCTGTAAATTTCCATCTTGTCTGAGGAAGGGCCCGATACTAAATGTGGTATTTGCCTTGTTTTTGGCATATGATAAGAAATATCTCGAATTTTTTTCAATTTCACTGATAGCTTTTAGCTCCTCCTGTCCCTCTGGGTCCTGTAAGAGTCCTTTAATTAACTTAAATTCGATACTTTCCACTTCCCTGGTCAGCGGTTCCTTCCTTATATCAGATAATCAACCGATCTTGAGGAGCTCAGTTTACTTCTCTTCTTCCTTCTTAGGGCAATATGCCTTGAACATACTTCAGATGGCAGGAAGTTGATCCTTTCAAGGCACTGGTTTGGATCTATGTTATATAAGATATGTTCCCAACATGTTTTATTTAAGACGTGGTTCACCTGGTCCCACTTGATGTTCTTGTTGCTGAAGTTGTATTTGGTGAAGACACCTTCACAGCTTCGTGCAATTTGCTGAACAGGATCCCTGTGCATGTTTGTCTGAACTCCCATTAGATTATGATTGGAATTAGTTGTTTTATATATCTTGTTATGTCTCTTACCAGGTCCTCATTATTTGTGAAGATAAGGTCAAGTGTGTTTTCCAGTCTTGTTGGCTCCACTATCTGCTGACTAACGGTGTGTTTATCGCAGAGATTTAATAACTCATATGTGTGTGACCTTTCATCTGCTATTTCTGCTATAACGTTATTTGCTACATTCTTCCATTTCGTATGTCATAGGTTGAAATCACCGAGCAGTAAGATGTTTGGGGACAGAGCTGGAAGGCTTTCCAGACAGTAATCAATTTTCAGTATCTGTGCCTTGAACTGTTGCGAGGTTGCACCTGGTGGCTTATATACAACCACGATGACTAGGTTTTGATTCTCGATCTTTATTGTTAGAATTTCAACTACATCATTCTTGGTGTTCAGCATCTCTGTGCAGATGAGCGACTCTTTGACATACAGCCCAACCCCTCCTTGTTCGCCTGTTCTTTCTGTCACACTTAAAAAGGTTGTACCCATTTATCCATATTTCATTGTCAAAGTGATCTTTTGTGTGGGTCTCTGTGAAGGCTGCAAACATCGCATTTGACTCTTCGAGAAGTCCACTGATAAAAGGTATTTTGTTGTTGGTGGATGGCTTAAGGCCCTGTATATTAGAATATAACGAGGTTGTATTTTGTGTTTGTTGGGGGATTTTGTAATTGGCATCAGTAGTTGTAGTTCTGGAGGGCCATGGGTGGCCACTGGCTGTGCCTCCAGTCCAACAAGGCTCCAAGGTGGTGGACTATTTTTGTTATTTCCTTCCATTTCCTTTTTTCGTTTTCTGCCACTAAAAAATCACTTGGAGTGGGGTTGTCGTGACTGCTATTGTTTGTCTTGCGAGGTCTGTTCCTCCTTGTCCCTTTTAGATGGTATTCAGGGCAGCTGGTGTTATAGCTTTGCCCACCAGGCCACGAGCCACCCTGATAGTTCCTGGACTTGTGTTACACTTGTGATAGTTCCTGATCTGAGTTACAGTAGTGATAGTTCCTGGACTTGTGTTACAGTTATGATAGTTCCTGAACTCTCGTTACAGCTGTGATAGCTCCTGGCTTGTGTTACAACAGTGACGGTTCCCTGGACTTGTGTTGCAGCAGTGGCGGTTCCCTGAACATATGTTACAGCTGTGATGGTTCCTTGGACTTGTGTTACAGCAGTAAAAGGTCCCTGAACTTATGTTACAGCTGTGATGGTTCCTTGGACTTGTATTACAGCAGTCATGGATCCCTGGAGGGCACCTACGGTGGTGCTTGGTGTGGTGGTGGTTCTGTTGTTGCTGGACGCCTGGATGACACCAGTTGTAGCGATTGTCACTTACGGTAATGCCTGTTTCAAGATGAACAAGCGGCTCCCTGTGACCCCCTTCCTGACCCTCACCACTGACACGTTAGTGATGTGCATCGTCTCCTGCACCTCTCGCCAGAACTGTGAAGCTTTCAACTTCAAGGTAAGAATAAGGAAATTGTTTTCACTTTTTTTCCCTGACTTCAATACATCCTCCGCTCCCAAAATGAGAACGTTTTCTCCAGGCTTTCATATCGTTGCAACAGAGGTGATGAGAAATGCTCAGTTTGCTCTTCTCTGACTTATTTATATTTTTAAGATAAGTAGATTAAAAAATATAACCCAAAAATTGGAAAGAAAACATTTGACAACGTTTCAGTCCAAATAAATGAATTATATGAAAAAGAAAGCTGAGAAGATGGAAGATCACTGTAACTTTTTTTTTTTCCTCAATGAAATTGTCAATAACATGAGAATTGTCAATAATATGAGAACCAGTTCAGTTACAGCATTGTGTACCAACTTCTAGACAAAGCTGCATCACAGCTGCTCGTATAAACAATAAGTGATAATGAATCTGTCCAGCTAACTTTTATTAACCCTTAATGTTAGGTCCAATGTTATTAAAAGTCATAAATTTAATTATCTAGATATATTATCATCACCCGATCAAGATACAGTTCTAATTAATGGAAATAATTTAAAAAGAAACAAGAATATAACTCACAGTGGTAAGCAGCACGAAAGCGGCAACTTTGTTTATAATATCTATTCTAATAGTCCTTATTTGCACTTATGGTATTTTTGAAGATAATTTTTAGGCTATTTTTCTTATTTAATTTTTGGATTTTTTCTTGCTGTGATTTTTTTATGCAATTTGATTATTGGTTCTTGAGCTGATTTGTGACTGTGTTCTTACTACAGTTCTATTTATTTTTCTGTATGATGTTCTTCGTCTACTAAACCTTGATTGCTGGCGCCCTCAGCTCACACACTGAGGCTCGTGGTTCGATGCCCGGTACAGGTGAAAACTTTAGGACGTGTTTCCTTAAGACACCTGCTGTCCCGGTTTATTTATTTGTAAAATGGGTACCTGGGTGTTAGTCGACTGGTGTGGGTCGCATCCTGGGGACAAAATTGAGCTAATTTGCGCGAAAATCAGTTGTCACTTTACTCCAATCCTCATAACTGTTTAAATCTAACTTAATCAGTATACTGATGATTTGTAAACTTGCCTTCCCTTACTTAGCACTTTAGCTGATTGAATCATCCCTTGCAAGCCAGGGTAAACTTCAAACATTTTTGTGTGTGATGAATGGTTTTGAAAACCAACAAGTTGAAGAATTGAGACACTCTTGTAGGAAGTGCAGTATAGGGCCAGAGAGGTGGCAGTATATAAGCCACCTCTCTGGCCCTATACTGCACTTCCTACAAGAGTGATGGACTGAACACATCGATTCCAGGTTGAGGGACTGATTACCTCAAACTTCTACTCTCCTTACCCACTTCTACTTTGTATTGGACTGATGAAGCCACTGTGTGGCGAAACGTTTCTTCAATAAAGATTCCCATATGTTGCATAAGTGTCTCAATTCTTCAAACATTTTACTCAACCTCAACTGTATTCTGTGACATTCGTTATCAATCAAACAGATGTTACAAGAAAATACAAAATATCTAATATTTGGGCAAAATGTATCTTTCACGGAGAGAAACCAGACTTACGTAATGCCAAAAATTTGATCGAACTCTGATTTTCCATATATTTTGCACCAACAATTTACCCGTTACGGTGACCGGGAAGATAATTCCCAACAAGCCAAAACATTTGGAAACTTTAGAAAGTAGGTGCTAATTCAAGTTCTGAGTCAGTCTGTGTTGTCCTCACGGACACACACACACACACACACACACACACACACACACACACACACACACACACACACACACACACACACACACACACACACACATACACATACACACATACACATGCACGTACACACACATACACTAGCAAACCTCATACATCAACATGTCACTGACACTACCAGAGAGAGGGGAGGATGAACCAGCAAGACTGGACCTTGTGTTCACCCTGAGCAGTTCAGACATTGAGGACATCACATATGAGAGGCCCCTTGGAGCTAGTGATCATGCGGTTCTGAGTTTTGTTTTTTATATAGAGTTACAAGTGGAGAGAGTAACAGGAGTTGAATGGGAAAAGCCAAAATATAAAAGGGGGGACTACACAGGTATGATGAATTTCCTGCAGGAGGTTCAGTGGGACAGGGAACTGGTAGGAAAGTCAGTAAACGAAATGATGGAATATGTAACAACAAAATGTAAGGAGGCAGAAGAAAGGTTTGTTCCCAACAGAAATAATGGGGAGACCAAAGCTAATGGAGCAGGGAGAAAGAGGACCTAGTAGCATTCAGTGAAGATCATGGGTGACTTTAACCACAAGGAGATCGACTGGGAGAACTTGGAGTCAAATGGGGGCCAAGATACAAGAAAGGGGACTACACGGGAATGAGGAACTTCCTGAACGGAGTTCAGTGGGACAGAGAACTGGCAGGGAAGCCAGTTAATGAGATGATGGAATATGTAGCAACAATGTGCAAGGAGGCTGAGGAGAGGTTTGTACCCAAGGGTAACAGGAATAATGAAAAAGCCAGGATGAGCCCATGGTTCACCCAAAGGTGCAGGGAGGCAAAAACCAAGTGTGCTAGGGAATGGAAGAAATATAGAAGGCAAAGGACCCAGGAGAATAAGGAGAGCAGTCGTAGAGCCAGAAACGAATATGCACAGATAAGAAGGGAGGTCCAACGACAATATGAAAACGACATAGCAGCGAAAGCCAAATCTGACCCAGAACTGTTATACAGCCACATCAGGAGGAAAACAACAGTCAAGGACCAGGTAATTATGCTAAAGAAGGAAGGAGGAGAGACAACAAGAAATGACCGTGAAGTATATGAGGAACTCAACAAGAAATTTAAAGAGGTGTTCACAGAGGAGACAGAAGGGGCGCCAGAAAGACGGACAGGTGGAGCACACCACCAAGTGCTGGACACAGTACACACAACCGAGGAAGAAGTGAAGAGGCTTCTGATTGAGCTAGATACCTCAAAGGCAATGGGGCCAGATAACATCTCCCCATGGGTCCTGAGAGGGAGCAGAGGTGCTATGTGTACCCCTAACAACAATATTCAATACATCTATCGAAACAGGGAGATTGCCTGAGGCATGGAAGACAGCAAATGTAGTCCCAATCTTTAAAAAAGGAGACAGACATGAAGCACTAAACTACAGACCAGTGTCACTGACATGTATAGTATGCAAAATCATGGAGAAGATTATCAAGAGAAGAGTGGTGGAACACCTAGAAAGGAATGATCTCATCAACGGGAAATCCTGTGTCACAAACCTACTGGAGTTCTATGACATGGTGGCACCAGTAAGACAAGAGAGAGAGGGGTGGGTGGATTGCATTTTCTTGGACTGCAAGAAGGCGTTTGACACAGTTCCACTCAAGAGATTAGTGCAAAAACTGGAGGACCAAGCAGGGATAACAGGGAAGGCACTACAATGGATCAGGGAATACTTGTCAGGAAGACAGCAGTGAGTCATGGTACGTGGCGAGGTGTCAGAGTGGGCACCTGTGACCAGCGGGGTCCCACAGGGGTCAGTCCTAGGACCAGTGCTGTTTCTGGTATTTGTGAACGACATGACGGAAGGAATAGACTCCGAGGTGTCCCTGTTTGCAGATGACGTGAAGTTGACGATCGAAGACCAGACAGAACTACAAAGGGATCTGGACAGGCTGCAGACCTGGTCCAGCAATTGCCTCCTGGAGTTCAATCCCACCAAGTGCAAAGTCATGAAGATTGTGGAAGGGCAAAGAAAACCGCAGACGGAGTACAGTCTAGGGGGCCAGAGACTACAAACCTCACTCAAGGAAAAAGATCTTGGGGTGAGTCTAACACCAGGCACATCTCCTGAAGCGCACATCAACCAAATAACTGCTGCAGCATATGGGCGCCTAGCAAACCTCAGAGCAGCATTCCGACATCTTAATAAGGAATCGTTCAGAACTCTGTACACCGTGTACGTTAGGCCCATATTGGGCCTAGTGACCTAGTAGCGACCAGTGAAGAGGCGAGGCCAGGAGCTTGGACTTGACCCCTCCAACCTCAACTAGGTGAGTACAGCTAGGTGAGTACACACACACACACACGTACACACACACACACACACACACACACACACACACACACACACACACACACACACACACACACACACACACACACACACACACACACACACACACACACACACACACACACACACACACACACACACACACACACACGAAAGTGTAGGGAGGCAAAACTAAGTGCATTAGAGAATGGAAGAGGTACAGAAGACAAAGAACCCAGGAAAACAAACAGATCAGTCGAGAAGCCACAAACGAGTATGCACAGATAAGGAGGGTGGCCCAGCGACAGAATAAAAACGACATATCATCAAAAGTCAAGTCTGACCCGAAACTGCTGTATAGCCACATTAGGAGAAAGACAACAGTCAAAGACTAGGTGATCAGGCTGAGGAAAGAAGGTGAGGAACTCACAAGAAACGATCAAGAGATATGTGAGGAGCTGAACAAGAGATTTAAGAAAGTATTTACAGTGGAGGCAGTAAGGACTCTGGGAAGACAGGACAGAGGGGGACACCAACAGGGAATACACCAACAAGTGTTGGATGACATACACACAACTGAGGAGGAAGTGAAGAAGCTGCTAAGTGACCTTGATACCTCAAAGGCAATGGGACTGGACAACATCTCGCCGTAGGTCTTAAGAGAAGGAGCAAAAATGCTGTGTCCCATTAACCACAATCTTTAACACATCCCTTGAAACTGCGCCACTACCTGAGGTATGGAAGACGGCAAATGTAGTTCCCATTTTTAAAAAAGGAGACAGAAATGAAGCAATAAACTATAGACCAGTGTCACTGACGTGTGTAGTATGCAAAGTCATGGAGAAGATTATCAGGAGGAGAGTGGTGGAGCACCTGGAGCAGAACAAGATTATAAACTACAGCCAGCACGGATTCATGGAATCCTGTGTCACAAACCTACTAGAGTTTCATGACAAGGTAATTGATGTAAGAAATGAGAGGGAGGGATGGGTTGACTGCATTTTCTTGGGCTGCAAGAAGGCCTTCAACACAGTTCCTCACAAGAGGCTAGAGGATCAGGCACATATAACAAGAAGGGCACTGCAATGGATCAGAAAATACCTAACAGGGAGACAACAGCGAATCATGGTCCGTGATGAGGTATCACAGTGGGCACCTGTGACGAGCGGGGTCCCACAGGGGTCAGTCCTGGGACCAGTGCTGTTCTTGGTATATGTGAACGACATGACGGAAGGGATAGACTCAGAAGTGTCCCTGTTTGCAGATGACGTGAAGTTAATGAGGAGAATTAAATCAGAGGCGGACCAGACAGATCTACAAAGAGACCTGGACAGGCTGGATGCGTGGTCCAGCAACTGGCTCCTAGAATTTAACCCCGCCAAATGCAAAGTCATCTTGATCGGAGAAGGGCAAAGAAGACCGCAGACAGAGTATAGGCTAGAAGGCCAAAGATTGCATCCCTCACTCAAGAAGAAAGATCTAGGAGTATAATACTGAGTACGTCGCCAGAAGCACACATTAACCAGATAACTGCTGCAGCATATGGGCGCCTGCAAACCTGCGAATAGCATTCCGGTACCTCAGTAAGGAATCGTTCACCATTTGCGTCAGGCCCATACTGGAGTATGCAGCACAAGTTTGGAACCCTCACCTGGTCAAACACGTCAAGAAATTAAAGAAAGTTCAAAGGGTTGCAACAAGGTTGAAGAAAAGTTAAGGGAAATCGGTCTGATGACACTGGAGGACAGGAGGATCAGGGGAGACATGATAACGACATACAAAATACTGTGTGGAATAGACAAGGTGGACAGAGACAGGATGCTCCAGAGATGGGGCACAGAAACAAGGGGTCACAATTGGAAGCTGAAGACTCAGATGAATCAAAGGGATGTTAGGAAGTATTTCTTCAGCCACAGAGTTGTTAGGGAGTGGAATAGTCTGGCATAGTTTTAAGACGAGGTTTGATAAAGCTCATGGAGCAGGGAGAGGGAGGACCCAGTAGTGGTCAGTGAAGAGGTGGGGCCAAGAGCTGAGTCTCGACCCCTGCAATCACAATTAGGTGAGTACACACACACACACACACACACACACACACACACACACACACACACACACACAAACACACACATACACACACGCACACACTCACACACTCACACACATATAAACACGCACACACTCATGCACACATATACACACACTCAGACAAACTTAACCTAACACATCAGCTCATAAATACCCCTCCCCGCCCCATCACACACACACACATTTTTACAGAAAGCTGGAGGAGCTAGAGCATCCTAACAGGAAAAAAATGGGATCTCAAAAAGAAGGACGTAAAGGCAAGGGAACCGATGATGGCTGATCCGCAAAGGAAGACTGGGTTGAATGGCTCAAGAACAAATGGGAACAAGAATGGGGAAAAGGTTAAATGAGCTTTGCAGTAACATGTTAGAGAAGTTATCTGCAGAGAGCAAGAAGTGGGTATCACGAACTGTAGTAGCTGAGGCAAAGATACAGAGACTGGAGAAAGAAATGGATGTACTGAAACAGGATATAAAGATGAAGTCCGAAAGGAGCAAGGTAACTGAAATGCGAACATCAACAAGCAGCAAGGGGACTGAAGGAGGGAATAGAGCTAAGAAGTCTTTTGCAGCAGTAATATCAGGCCATCAGGATGTCCAGGAGATGATAAGGGAAACAACAAAGGAGATACTTAAAGATCCAGAGATATGGAGGTAAAAGAAATGGGAAGAAGAAAGAGAGAGGCCAATAATTATTCAAGGGCTTCAGGAGGCTGAAGGGAAGACCTATGATGAAAGCAAGCATTAGGAGGAAACAGAGATTAAGAGCCTCATTGCAGTAACAGGAGAGAAGGACATGTCTCAGGTAAAAAAAATTTCACAGCCTTGGGGGGTATTCGAGGGACAAAAATCGACCAATCAAATTGTCACTCAAGACAGACGTGGTACGGAACAGGATACTACAACAGAAGCTACTGTTAAAGGACTCGTCAGATTATTAACAAGTGTACCTCAGTCGAGACAGAACATGACAGGAAAGGGAACTACTAAAAGTGAGAGCAGGATGAAACCTGTGGAAGGAAAGAGAGACAGGATAGGCAACGACAGACAGGAAAACTCAGCCTTTGGGGGAACATCAAACAGAAATGCTTACAGAAATGCCTCAAACCCTGTCACCACATATCAACCAAACACAATAACCAGAAACAAACCACACTTCATAGCCCTCACCTTCCATAAGCACTAATTTCACAATCACAGCAGCCTCCCATAATATTCTGCCTTGCCTCCCACCCTCCTAGCCTGCACCTTCCTCTTCTATCTCCAAAAATACAGTAATGGAAAGAAAGCTAAAGGTATGGTATACCAATGCAGATGGAATAACAAATAAGAGTGAACAGTGGCAAGAAGTGGCAAGAATGAATCTTTGATGCATCTTCTGACATCATAGCACTAACAGAGACAAAACTTACAGGGATGTTAACAGATGCAATCTTCCCTCCTAGATACCAGATTATGAGGAAAGACAGAGAGAACAGAGGAGGGGGAGTAGCAGCACTGCTCATCAAAAACAAGTGGAGTTTTGAGGAAATGGGAGGAATGGATAGAAGGGAAACAGACGACTTCATTGTAGGAACACTTCCAACTGGGGGTCCAAAGGTGATGATAGCAGTGATGTATAACCCACCACTGAACAGCAGGAGGACAAGACAAGAGTATGATATGAGCAATAGGGCAATGGTGAATACACTAGCTGAAGTGGCGAGGAGGGCTCATATGGGTAGGACTAAATTAATTATAATCGGGGATTTCAATCATAAAGAGATTGACTGGGAAAACCTAGAGCCACATGGGGGACCAGAAACATGGAGGGCGAAGATGTTGGAGGCTGTATTGGAGAACTTCATGCACCAATATGTTTGGGATACAACCAGAGAGAGAGGAGAGGATGTTGCACCAAGGCTGGACCTCATATTCACCTTGAATAGTTCAGACATAGGGGATATCACACACAAAAAGCCCCTTGGCGCTAGTGATCATGATGTCCTGAGTTTTGAATACCTTTTAGAGTTAACAGTGAAGAATGCAGCAGCACGAGAACAACGAGAGAAGCCGAACTTCAAAAAAGGGGACTACATAGGAATGAGAAGTTTCCTGCATGAAGTGCAGTGGGAAAGAGACCTAGAGGGAAAGACAGTAAATGAAATGATGGAATTAGTGGCCACTAAGTGCAGGGAGACAGAGGAGTTCATACAAAAGGGTAACAGAGAAAATGGTAAGACCAAAGTGAGCCCATGGTCTAACTGGAGGTGTAAAGAGCCCAAAGTTAAGTGTGCTAGAGTTTGGAAAATTTATTGAAGGCAAGGGACTCAAGAAAACAAGATGAACAGAAGAACCAGAAACGAATATGCAGGGATAAGGAGAGAGGCCCAGAGGCAATACGAGAACGACATAGCATCAAAAGCTAAATCTGAAACAAAGTTGTTGTACAGTCACATTAGGAGAAAAACAACGGTCAAGGACCAGATAATCAGGCTGAGGAAAGAAGGAGGGGAGCTCACGAAGAGTGACCAGGAAGTATGTGAAGAGCTAAACACAAGATTTAGAGAAGTATTCACAATAGAGACAGGAATGCTTCCAGCAAACTGTGGAGGTAGGGTGCACCACATACCCAAGTTACAGGTGAAGAAACTGCTAAGTGAACTAGATACTTCAAAGGCGGTGGGAGCAGACAACATATTTCCATGGATACTGGGAGAGGGAGAAGAGGAACTGTGTGTGCCACTAGTGGCAATCTTCAGTAAATCTATTGAAACTGGGCAGTTGTCCGAGGCGTGGAAGACGGCAAATGTAATTCCAATTTTTAAGAAAGGGGACAGACAGACAGCATTAAACTACAGACCAGTGTCACTGACTTGTATAGTATGTAAAGTCATGGAAAAGATTATCAGGAGAAGAGTGGTGGAACACATTGAAAAGATTGGGCTCATACATGACAGTCAGCATGGCTTCATAGATGGGAAATCCTGTGTCACAAATTTGCTTGAGTTCTACGATAAGGTAACAGAAGTAAGACAGGAGAGAGAGGGATGGGTAGATTGCATGTTTTTGGACTGCAAGAAGGCTTTTGACACAGTACCACACAAGAGACTGGTGCAAAAATTAGAGGAGCAGGCAGGAATAATAGGAAAAGTAATGTAATGGATCATGGAATACCTGACAGGAAGGAAACAACGAGTGTTGGTACATGAAGTGTCAGAGTGGGCACACGTGTCGAGTGGGGTTCCACAAGGGTCAGTCCTCGGTCCGGTGCTGTTTCTTGTATACGTGAATGACATGGTGGAAGGAATAGATTCAGAAGTGTCACTGTTCACTGATGATGTGAAACTGATGAAGAGAATACAAGCGGGCGAGGATCTGTTAAGATTTCAAAGGGATCTGGACAGACTAGAAGTCTGGTCTGACAATTGGCTCCTGGAGTTTAACCCCAGTAAGTGTAAAGTCATGAGGATTGGGGAAGGAAACAGAAGACTGCAGACGGAGTACAGGTTAGGAAATCAAAAACTGCAAACGTTATTTAAAGAAAAGGATCTTTGCATAAGCATTATAACGAACATGTCTCCTGAGGCACACATCAATCAAATAACTGCTGGAGCATATGGGAGATTGGCAAACCTGAGACTGGCATTTAGACATCTGAGTAAGGAGTCATTCACGACACTGTGCACCGTGTACGTCAGGCCTATACTAGAATATGCAGCGCCAGTATGGAACCCTCACCTAGTCAAACACTTCACGAAATTGAAGAAAGTGCAGAAATTTGCAACATGATTAGTCCTGGAACTGAGGGGTATGTCTTATGAGGAGAGGTTAAGGGAACTCAGCCTGATGACACTAGAGGATAGGAGGGATAGCGGGGACATGATAACAACGTATAAAATACTGAGAGGAATTGACAAGGTGGACAGGGCTCGAATGTTTCAGAGATGGGATACAGGAACAAAGGGACACAACTGGAAGCTGAAAAACCCAAACGAGTCATAGGGATGTTAGAAAGTATGGAATAATCTGGAGATTGAATTAATGGAAGCAAGTTCCATACATAGCTTTAAGAAGAGGTATGATAAAGCTCATGGAGCAGGGAGAGGGTAAATTAGTATCGACCAGTGAAGAGGCAGGGCCAGGAGCTATGAATCGACCCTTGCAACCACATATAGGTGAGTACATATATATGAGTACACAGTTAATGAGGAGAATTCAGCCTGATGAGGGCCAGGCACGACTACAAAGGGATCTGGACAGGTTGTAGGCCTGGTCCAGCATCTGGTTCCTGGAGTTTAATCCCACCAAGTGGGAAGGGCAAAGCAGACAGCAGATAGAGTACAGTCTAGGGGGGCGAAAAACTGCGAACCTCACTCAAGGAAAAGGATCTTGGGGGGAATGTAATACCGAGCACATCTCCTGATTCGCATCAACCAGATAACTGCTGCAGCATATGGGCCCCTAACAAACCTAAGAATAGCGTTCCGACACCTCAGTAAGGAATCGTTGAAGATTCTGTACACTGTGTACGTCAGGCCCATACTGGAGTATGCAGCACCAGTTTGGAACCCACACTTGGTCAATCACGTCAAGAAATTAGAGAAAGTGAAAAGATTTGCAGAGGAGAGGTTAAGGGAAATCAACCTGACGACACTGGAGGACAGGAGGGATGAAATACTAAGAGGAATTGACAATATAAAATATTAACAGGAATTGACAGGGTGGATAGGGACAGGATGTTTCAGAGATGAGACAGGAACTGGGGGCCACAACTAGAAGCTAAAAAATCAGTATTACAAAAAAAGTAATTTTTAAAGGAAGAGATGAGATGTTAAGATTTACTCCTTTTGTAATAAAGAGTTCGGGATACATAAATACACACATTAATATAAATTAATCTTTAATATATAAAAATCAACTATCTTTGGTCTAGAGGTATTTGAACTATGATATAATAATAATATGTACATGTTACTATAATAAATTATAATCAGCATTTTACTAAAATATAATTAATAACCCTACACAGGGTACAACTCTTGACACTGTCACTATATATATATATCTCTATGCTAAAACAATAAATTATAAATAACATTTTTATAATAATAAATTACAATCAACTGCCTCTCACGACACGAAGTCAGTCACACGACACTGTTCAGTGTACACTACAACCAGGCCATCTTCAGTGTCCCACGACACCCTTTTCATCTCAGTGTTCCACTACGGTCCTGTGCATATCTCAGTGTTCCACTCCATCGTACGTCCCTCAGAGTCACACTACGGTCCTGGCCCAGTTCAGTGTAACACTCCAACCTTTTCTTCATGTAATGTCCCACTAAACAGCATCTGACGACTCCGGCCCACAGTTGATCAACGTAGACGGTGAGTCCACAGACATCACCGGTAGTCCAGTAAATCCTCTCCAAAGGCGGTTGACACACCGCTAGCCGAACACCATGCTGCAAGCTCACTGAATGCGGCCGTCAAGTAACTGAGGCCAACAGACTCAGTGAGCTGCGGTGAGCGGTTCTTCTAACGCCAGTAGATAGGTACGATTCGGTGGTCAGGTACCTACTGCATAGACGTGTACCCTGAGGAGTTCAGGTACTTAATGTTGAAGCCAGTAGACGTGTACCCTTCGGTGGTCAGGTACCTACTGCTTAGGTGTGTACAGCGAGGCGCTCAGGTACATAATATTTCTAAAGCCAGTAGACGTGTACCCTTCGGTGGTCAGGTACCTACTGCTTAGGTGTGTACCGTGAGGCACTCAGGCTCTTACTGCTCTAAGGCCGGCTCAGCAGCCCCCACATTGGGTTTGATGACGCACCCAGTGGTACTGCCGGCCGGCAGGTTAACTATTTAACCGCTAGTTTGGCAGGGGCCGCAACACCCCCACCACAAAAGCACCGACACACAAAGATCAATGTAATATGTATCCCGAACCGTCATCCCGGATATGATCGTCCAGAAATCATTCTAGATAATCATTATCCTCCCGGACAGGCCCCCATATATTACAAAAAAAGTAATTTTTAAAGGAAGAGATGAGATGTTAAGATTTACTCCTTTTGTAATAAAGAGTTCGGGATACATAAATACACACATTAATATAAATTAATCTTTAATATATAAAAATCAACTATCTTTGGTCTAGAGGTATTTGAACTATGATATAATAATAATATGTACATGTTACTATAATAAATTATAATCAGCATTTTACTAAAATATAATTAATAACCCTACACAGGGTACAACTCTTGACACTGTCACTATATATATATATCTCTATGCTAAAACAATAAATTATAAATAACATTTTTATAATAATAAATTACAATCAACTGCCTCTCACGACACGAAGTCAGTCACACGACACTGTTCAGTGTACACTACAACCAGGCCATCTTCAGTGTCCCACGACACCCTTTTCATCTCAGTGTTCCACTACGGTCCTGTGCATATCTCAGTGTTCCACTCCATCGTACGTCCCTCAGAGTCACACTACGGTCCTGGCCCAGTTCAGTGTAACACTCCAACCTTTTCTTCATGTAATGTCCCACTAAACAGCATCTGACGACTCCGGCCCACAGTTGATCAACGTAGACGGTGAGTCCACAGACATCACCGGTAGTCCAGTAAATCCTCTCCAAAGGCGGTTGACACACCGCTAGCCGAACACCATGCTGCAAGCTCACTGAATGCGGCCGTCAAGTAACTGAGGCCAACAGACTCAGTGAGCTGCGGTGAGCGGTTCTTCTAACGCCAGTAGATAGGTACGATTCGGTGGTCAGGTACCTACTGCATAGACGTGTACCCTGAGGAGTTCAGGTACTTAATGTTGAAGCCAGTAGACGTGTACCCTTCGGTGGTCAGGTACCTACTGCTTAGGTGTGTACAGCGAGGCGCTCAGGTACATAATATTTCTAAAGCCAGTAGACGTGTACCCTTCGGTGGTCAGGTACCTACTGCTTAGGTGTGTACCGTGAGGCACTCAGGCTCTTACTGCTCTAAGGCCGGCTCAGCAGCCCCCACATTGGGTTTGATGACGCACCCAGTGGTACTGCCGGCCGGCAGGTTAACTATTTAACCGCTAGTTTGGCAGGGGCCGCAACAATCAGATGACTCACAGGGAAGTTGGAAAGTATTTAGTTAGTCATAGAGTTGTCAGGAAGTGGAACAGTCTGGAGAATAATGCAGTGGAGGCAGGATCAATACATAGCTTTAAGAAAAGGTATGATAAAGTTCATGAAGCAGGGAGAGAGTGGACCTAATAGCGAACAGTGCAGAGGCGGGTCCAGGAGCTGTGAATCGACCCTTGCAACCACAATTAGGTGAGTACACACACACATGCAGACACACACTCACACAAAAGGCCAAACGTCTATCGACAAGTGCCTTTAACAACTAGTAACTACTACTACTACTACCACTACTACTACACACACACACACACACACATGCTCTCTCTCTCTCTCTCTCTCTCTCTCTCTCTCTCTCTCTCTCTCTCTCTCTCTCTCTCTCTCTCTCTCTCTGTCGTACACAGGGTTTTACATGGTTAGGTTAAGGATTCCTAACTTTATTTGCAAGCTAGGAGCGGTTAGCTACATCAGCTCATGAAATTGTAACCATCTGTTGGCCAGGAATTTCATTTGTTCACCTGAATTTATTTCACTGACTTTATGCTGTACGAACATGCTCCAGACTCGAGTCATCCTGGGAATAAATTATCTCAGATGAAGTGATGTTCTGGAGAAGGTTACAGTCAGAAGTAAGTTGCTGCTCGCTGTCCTCGGAGTAGAGCCAATATTAGCCTTGTATATAACAAAAAGACCGCCCACATCCCTCCTGTGTTGAAGGCTCTGCTGAAATGACAAATCTACCCAGGATGGGTTCAGGCGAGAGATGAGGCATCTTGTTCTGTTCTCTACTCTGTCAAGAAGTAGCAGATGAGATGGGGGCAGGCAATCCAAGGAAGTGAAGCATACTTAAAGAGTGAGCATATGTGTGCCTCATTTAGAATCTTGTAACCTCCACTGTCGAGCAGATGGGAGATATGTCGAAGAGATGTATACTTCCTTTCCGCCTTGTTTGCAAGATTTACAACGTGGTTCTTCATGATCAATTTGGAGTCAAAGTTCACTCAAAACAAAAACAAACAAAAAAAGTTTATTTCTTTGCCAAGGTTACAATGTGTGTTTTCATTTCATAATTTTATTGGTACAAAGAAAGCCACTATGATACCAGGATATGATAGAGTACCAACCCTCTAACATTCATACTTACTACTGCTCCGGCATTACCATCCTGGAGCCTAGAGATCATCACAGTTTGTGTTATCTCAAGAGCAAATGTTACCTGCCATCGTTTAACCCAGGCTGATGTAGCTCTTAACTGGTGATTGACGTAGCTTAGAGCAGCTGGCATTTCTTCTCTTGTATAAGTAAATGTCAGAGTATAGTCGTCTGCATATGCGTGGGATTCTGGAGTGAGATGAAGAAGGCCATTTAAGAAGATTTAAGAAGAAAATGCACCTCCTCATGCCTTAATGTCACCTATGACAGCTTTGACACAGTTCTTGTAACTAGCCAAGGAGAGTCCCCAACTGGATCAGGCACTTGTATCTTGGCAGCAAGTGTTCGGCAAAAAGTTCAGCTTTAAAGGACCCCAATGGAAATAAGTCACTCTGTCTGACTTTTTTGGGTTATCCTAGGTTCTCTACACATATGCTGCTATGTATGATAATTCTATGTAACTGTATTTGTGTATACCTGAATAAACTTACTTACTTACTTACTTACTTACTTAATTCTCCTGACTACTAGTGAAGGTGGTCCCATCCTGTCGATTTAGAGGTGGACCAAGTTCGTCAGGCATATAACCTTGTCTGTCCGTGACCAAGGACCACAAGGCTTTGGAGCCCACTCTACCTAATGCCAGCTTTCTTTTCGTATCCACCTCCCATTTGGAGATGGCCCATTTTCTCTCTCTCTTTCTCTCTTCACCAACACACACACACACATTCCCTGTACACACATTCCCTCTGCATACCTACTATCTCCCTCCCTCCTCGCAACACACACACACGCACACACACACACACACACACACACACACACACACACACACACACACACACACACACACACACACACACACACACACAGTGGTGGTAATGGGCGATTTCAACCACAGGGAGATCGACTGGGAAAACCTGGAGCCACATGGGGGTCCCGAAACATGGATAGCCAAGATGATGGATGTGGTACTTGAAAACCTCATGCATCAACATGTCAGAGACACAACCAGAGAGAGAGGGGAGGATGAACCAGCAAGACTGGATCTTGTGTTCACCCTGAGCAGTTCAGACATTGAGGACATCACTTATGAGAGGCCCCTTGGAGCTAGCGATCATGTGGTTCTGAGTTTTGACTATATAGTAGAGTTACAAGTGGAGAAGGTAACAGGAACTGAAGGGGACAGGCCAAACTATAAAAGGGGGGACTACACAGGTATGAGAAACTTCCTGCAGGAGGTTCAGTGGGACAGAGAAATGGTAGGAAAATCAGTAAACGAGATGATGGAATATGTGGCAACAAAGTGCAAGGAGGCAGAGGAAAGTTTTGTTCCCAAGGGAAACGGAAATAATAGGAAGACCAAAACGAGTCCTTGGTTTACCCGAAGGTGTAGGGAGGCAAAAACTAAGTGCAACAGAGAATGGAAAAGGTACAGGAGGCATAGGACCCAGGAAAACAAGGAGATTAGTAGAAGAGCCAGAAACGAGTATGCACAGATGAGGGGGGAGGCCCAGCGACAGTATGAAAACGACATAGCATCGAAAGTGAAATCTGACCCGAAACTGCTGTATAGCCACATTAGGAGGAAGACAACAGTCAAGGACCAGGTGATAAGGCTGAGGAAAGAAGGTGGAGAACTCACAAGAAACGATCAAGAGGTATGTGAAGAGCTAAACAAGAGATTTAAGGAAGTATTTACAGTAGAGACAGGAAGGACTCTGGGGGGACAGACCAGATGGGGACACCAGCAAGGAATACACCAACAAGTGTTGGACGACATACATACAGATGAGGAGGAGGTGAAGAAACTGCTAAGGGACATCGATACCTCAAAGGCAATGGGACCAGACAACATCTCCCCGTGGGTCCTTAGAGAGGGAGCAGATATGTTGTGCGTGCCACTTACCACAATCTTCAACACATCCCTTTAAACTGGGCAACTACCTGAGGTATGGAAGACGGCAAATGTAGTTCCCATTTTTAAAAAAGGAGACAGAAAAGAGGCACTAAACTATAGACCTGTGTCATTGACGTGTATAGTATGCAAAATTATGGAGAAGATTATCAGGAGGAGAGTGGTGGAGCACCTGGAACGGAACAGGAGTATAAATGCCAACCAGCACGGATTCACGGAAGGCAAATCCTGTGTCACAAACCTTCTGGAGTTTTATGATAAAATAACAGAAGTAAGACAAGAGAGAGAGGGGTGGGTTGATTGCATCTTCTTGGACTGCAAGAAGGCCTTTGACACAGTTCCTCACAAGAGATTAGTGCAGAAGCTAGAGCATCAGGTGCATATAACAGGAAGGGCACTGCAATGGATCAGAGAATACCTGACAGGGAGGCAACAACGAGTCATGGTACGTAATGATGTATCACAGTGGGCACCTGTGACGAGCGGGGTCCCACAGGGGTCGGTCCTAGGACCAGTGCTATTTTTGGTATATGTGAACGACATGACGGAAGGGTTAGACTCAGAAGTGTCCCTGTTTGCAGATGATGTGAAGTTAATGAGGAGAATTAAATCTGATGAGGACCAGGCAGGACTTCAAAGAGACCTGGACAGACTGGACACCTGGTCCAGCAAATGGCTTCTCGAATTTAATCCTGCCAAATGCAAAGTCATGAAGATGGGGGAGGGGCACAGAAGACCACAGACAGAGTATTGGCTAGGTGGCCAAAGACTGCAAACCTCACTCAAGGAGAAAGATCTTGGGGTGAGTATAACACCGAGCATGTCTCCGGAAGCACACATCAATCAGATAACTGCTGCAGCATATGGGCGCCTGGCAAACCTGAGAACAGCATTCCGATACCTTAGTAAGGAATCATTCAAGACACTGTACACCGTGTATGTCAGGCCCATACTGGAGTATGCAGCACCTGTTTGGAACCCCCACTTGATAAAGCACGTCAAGAAACTAGAGAAAGTACAAAGGTTTGCGACAAGGTTAGTTCCAGAGCTAAGGGGAATGTCCTATGAGGAAAGATTAAGGGAAATCGGCCTGACCACACTGGAGGACAGGAGGGTCAGGGGAGACATGATAACGACATATAAAATACTGCGTGGAATAGACAAGGTGGACAAAGACAGGATGTTCCAGGGAGGGGACACAGAAACAAGAGGCCACAATTGGAAGTTGAAGACACAAATGAGTCAGAGAGATAGTAGGAAGTATTTCTTCAGTCATAGAGTTGTAAGGCAGTGGAATAGCCTAGAAAATGACGTAGTGGAGGCAGGAACCATACACAGTTTTAAGACGAGGTTTGATAAAGCTCATGGAGCGGGGAGAGAGAGGGCCCAGTAGCAACCGGTGAAGAGGCGGGGCCAGGAGCTAGGACTCGACCCCTGCAACCACAAATAGGTGAGTACAAATAGGTGAGTACACGGCAAATGTAGTTCCCATTTTCAAAAAAGGAGACAGAAAAGAGGCACTAAACTATAGACCTGTGTCATTGACGTGTATAGTATGCAAAATTATGGAAAAGATTATCAGGAGGAGAGTGGTGGAGCACCTGGAACGGAACAGGAGTATAAATGTCAACCAGCACGGATTCACGGAAGGCAAATCCTGTGTCACAAACCTTCTGGAGTTTTATGATAAAATAACAGAAGTAAGACAAGAGAGAGAGGCGTGGGTTGATTGCATCTTCTTGGACTGCAAGAAGGCCTTTGACACAGTTCCTCACAAGAGATTAGTGCAGAAGCTAGAGCATCAGGCGCATATAACAGGAAGGGCACTGCAATGGATCAGAGAATACCTGACAGGGAGGCAACAACGAGTCATGGTACGTAATGATGTATCACAGTGGGCACCTGTGACGAGCGGGGTCCCACAGGGGTCGGTCCTAGGACCAGTGCTATTTTTGGTATATGTGAACGACATGACGGAAGGGTTAGACTCAGAAGTGGAATAGCCTAGAAAATGACGTAGTGGAGGCAGGAACCATACACAGTTTTAAGACGAGGTTTGATAAAGCTCATGGAGCGGGGAGAGAGAGGGCCTAGTAGCAACCGGTGAAGAGGCGGGGCCAGGAGCTAGGACTCGACCCCTGCAACCACAAATAGGTGTGTACAAATAGGTGAGTACACACACACACACCATTTCACCCAAAACAAAATTCCTACACACTCTTTCAAAGTTCCTGGACTTTTCGTGAAAAGTGGAATAAATGGAGAAGGGTTGAATAACTACATAATGAGGACACTCAGAACTGTGGAACCTAAATTGATAACAGTGATATACGACCCAACACTAAACAGAAGGAGACCAAGACCGATGTATGATTACAACAACAGGGCGATTTGGGACACGATTATGGACATGGCTATAATAGCACAAATGAGCATTTCTGGATCCTCATGGGTGACGGGAGGTGGTGATGGAAAATATTGTGAATCAACATGATAAGAACACAACTGGAAACAGGGGAGCTGATGAAACTGCGAGGTTGGGCCTCTGAGGTAGAGGTCATTAAATGTAAGAGGCCCCTCGGTGATAGCGAGGAAGTGAACGCGTCGAGAAACGAAGAGCGTGAAAGGACATACCTGCTATTAAAAGGAGACTATGCAGGCATGAGGTGGCCCTAAAAGAAGTACCATGGCAAAGGAAGATAAATGGCAACACAGTCAACAATATGATGGTGTGTATTGCTGGAAAGTGCAGGGAGGCAGAGGGAAGATTCATTCTAAAAGCAGAAGCACAGGCAAGAACAGTGGTAGCCGATGGTTCACCCAGAGATGCATGGAAGCAAACGCTAAAAGTATATGAGTGTGGAAGAAATATAGAATGCAAAGAATGCTGGAGAACAAGGAAGCAAACAGAAAAGCCAGATATGAATACTAATGGGTGAGAAGAGAGGCTGTACGACTCAAATGCCAAATCAGAACCAAAATTGCGTTACAATCACATTAGAAAGAAAACAACTGAGAAGGACCATTTGATAAGACTAAAGGATAGGTGCTCACTAGAAATGACTATGAAGTGTGCAAGAAGCTAATAAAAAATTATGGAGTACTTAAGGAATATTCAGTGGAAAAAGGGATATTGCCAGAGAGTCGAAAAGAAAGAGTGCACCAATGAGAGCTGGACACATTACACAACTGGAGGTGAAGTGAAAATACTACTGACCGAACAAAACATCCTAAAGGCAATAGGGCCAAACTTCTCTCTGTGGCTTCTCAGAGATGGAGAAAAAGAGCTGTGTGACCAACTAGCAGCGATTTTCAACAAGTCAATCGAAACAGGGCAGACAGGTGGAACTATACTACAATGCACACACACACACACACACACAGCCTATTCCCCCCCCCAAAAAAAAAAAACAAAGTATTTAATTAGAACAGTATGTCAAGAAATCAGTGAAAGTTAGAAGCTTCAGAGTGTGGTACTCTAGTGAAGGAACTGTTGGGGAAGAAAACCTTGATATAGTAGCTATTATAGAGACGATTCAATCTGGAATTAATATTACGATATTTCCAGAGGGCTGCCAGTTAACAAGGAAAGGGCAAACAAATGAATTAGAGAAATTAAATTAACGCTCGGAAATAATTATAATAATAATAATAATAATAATAATAATAATAATAATAATAATAATAATAATAATAATAATAATCTTTATTTCTACAAGTACATGATACAACTTATACAGCCCTAGTTGACATCAGTGGCATACTGTATAGAAAGTCCCCGGCTATGCATAGCATATCGAGCAACTTAGGTTAATCTTGTCCCCAAGGATACAACCCACATCAGTCGGCTAATACCTAGGTACCTACTGCTGCTAGGTGAACAAGGACAGCAAGTGTAAAGAAACACGCCCATTGTTTCCCCACGATGCAACATCCCCCCAATGAAAAGCAGGGGTGTCACTAGCACGTTAAGAGACCATACAGTAAGTGTCAGGGGCCCGAGACTGTTCAACTGCCTCCCAGCATACATAAGGGGGATTACCAACAGACCCCTGGCAGTCTTCAAGCTGGCACTGGACAAGCACCTAAAGTCGGTTCCTGACCAGCCGGGCTGTGGCTCGTACGTTGGTTTGCGTGCAGCCAGCAGCAACAGACTGGTTGATCAGGCTCTGATCCACCAGGAGGCCTGGTCACAGACCGGGCCGCGGGGGCGTTGACCCCCGGAACTCTCTCCAGGTAAACTCCAGGTAAAACCCGTAATGGAGATTGAACCACGGACACTCAGTGTGTTAAGAAACTTGGCAACAGGATATTTCAGTACTATGTAGCTGGTACTCTAATGCCCCAACAGTTAAAAGTAATAGATATGCGGTCCTTCAGCAAATGATGAAAGAGCAAGGGATGAACATGATCAGAATAACAAGACAATGCTTCACATATTGCAAACAATAACCGAGATGGCAAGAAGAAAAAAAAAACTTAACTTTTAGTAATAAGATATTTCAATAACAAGGAGATTACTGGGACCCCCGAGGAGGCTCGGTAACATGGGGAGCCAAACTTATAGTAGAAATAATAAAGAACTTTCTGAGTCAATACATACATGAAGAATAAAACACAAGAGAGAGAATTGTAGATGAATGGTTCAAAGAACCGACACGTTGTTGCACATGTGTTTAATTTAACAACAAGAGAGAGAGAAGAGGAGATGGGTCAGCAAGACCTGATCTGGTTTTCACTCGAAATTAATAAGATAGAGCATAAATTAATTATGGGGATTCAGTGGAAGCCGGTTATCATGTGATATTGAGCTTTGAGTTGCTGGTAGAAAAGGAAAACGTGAAAAAAGGGAGGTAAAAGAAAATGGAACCACAGAAGCGGGGACTATGATAGCATGAGGATTTTTTTAATCGAAGTGAAATGTGAAGGGGATTTGAATGGCAGGATAACATGAATACTTAAAAAATATACAGCAAATAAAAATGCAGAAAACCGACAGTCAAACAAGAGATCAAAAACCGAATACCGAGGAATTTAGGGGAAGGAGAAAGACGGTTAGAAAATTATATAGTTCTGAAGGCCAAAACTGAACCAAATTTGCTTCACAGCCACATCAGAAAAACTGACGATTGTGAACGAATAAGTGTTAGGGCTAAGGAAGGAGGATGGAGGAAGGGAAGCTAACGGTGAATGACAGAGACGTATGTGAAGTGCAAATACTAATAAAAATCAAATTAGTCTTCACAGAAGAAAAATAGAGAGCAGACCAAACAGGGATTATCTCCACAATAAAAGAAGTAATTAGACACATTATGAGCTCAAGTTTAACTAGAAAACATGTCAGTAGATGTTGAGAGAAGTGGTAAAACAACTGACCCAAAAGCAAAGGCACTAAACCACTATCTCAGTTCAGGATAGATGCCAGAAATTATAATAAAAGGCAAATGTTGTCCTTCTTTATAAAAAAAATGGGCAAGAGACCCTGAATTACAAGTTACCATCTCTAACAAACATACTGTCAAAAGTTTAGAAAATATTAAGGAAAAGAGTATTTGGACACATGAAGAGAAGATTCTCTTTTAAAAACAACATTTACTTAGGGATGGAAAATCTTGCCCTAAGAATCTGCAGAAATTTTACGACTTGGTCATAACAGTAAATCAAGAAAGACAGGGATTGTCTGAATTACAGTACCTCACCTGACATTAGTTCAGAAATTAAATAAACAAGCAAGATTAAGAGGCACATTATGCCAGTTGCCTTGATGACAGGAGGCATAGAATAACAACAAGTGGGATCCGCATGGAGCTCCAATACTGATGATAATTCATGTGAATGAATGAGCTGATGAGAATAATAAGAACAGGTGAGGGAGTAAAACACTCAAAGCAGACCTCAAAACACTACAGATATGGTTAAATAAGTGGCTTCTCGAGTGCATCCCAGACAAATTCAAGGTAATTCGTTTCGAAGAAGAATAGAGCAGCATGGGTGGAGAGAAACGGCAAATATCAGAGGATAGAAGGGCCTAGGAATGAATATAACACCTAACATAACATCAGAATTGTGCATAGGCAGTGGAGTTGGCAATATTAGCTCACCTCAAAATAGTACATATATTCAAGAACTTAAATAAAATTTCTCACTGATTCTTGTACACGACATATTTTAAAATAATCATTGGGTTCGAGGCCCCAGTTTTGAGTTCATTCCTGGTCAAGCAAGTGAAGAAGCTAGGAAAGGTCCGAAGATTTGCAACCAGGCTATTATCAGAACTGAAAGAAATGCAATTTGATGACACAGAGAGAAAAAGAGAGAGCGGGAGAAAAAGACAAAGAGGAAAAACAGTGGCTGAAAACACGATCAGCAAACTTTAAAAAAAAATGAATCATTTTCAGCATGGGATAGAGAAAATTAGGGATAATGGTGGGAAAGATGATGGTGGAGATGGTGATATTTAGTGATTAAACAAACCTATGCGGACATCGGATAAATGAAGGATAATAGCAATGAAATCCTTTTGGACAGGAAGATTATAAGAGAAAAAGAGAATTAAGTCCTTGATAATACATGTTCTTCCAAAAATAAAAGGCAAATAGACACAATAGAGTCGAGTATAAGAGAGCAAGACAGACATATATTGCGACCTATCAAGTGGGACAAAGATGTCCGAGCAACCGCATTTGGAGGTTCTGTTGCAGCTACGAACCTAATGAAAAAATAACTCTTAAATATGGAGATCGCTGAGCCAGGATAGCACTCTCGATGACAAGGAAAAACGTAGAAAATGAATTCAAAATCGATGAGAGTAAAAGATGTAGATATGGACATCACAATGAACGTAGTACACGATGCACATGTAACAGGATATACAAAGCTGGTAAGTGCGTACATGGATAGCATTCATATGTAAAATAGTTTTATTCCGAACATTATATACGTTAAGCAAAAAATCAATTATTTTGAATGAAGTGTCGGAATAGCGACCTAGTGTCATCAAGTATATAATGAAACTGAAAAAATTTAGAGGGTTTGAAAGATTAAAATATTTAAAATAATTAGATCTGGTATCACTAGAAGACAAAGGGCTTGACATGAGAAATAATATCTTTATTTCTACAAGTATATATACAAGGTATACAAGCCTTCTGAGAATTTGTCCCAGGATGCGACCCACACCAGTCGACTAACACCCACATACCCCTTTTACTGATGGGGAATATACACAACCGGTGTAAGGAAACACGCTCAGTGTTTCTACCCTCGCCTGGAATCGAACCCGGACAATCACCGAGTGAAGCGAGAGCGATAGCCACCAGGCCACGTGACAGGAGTGACAGTTTCCCATAGTCGGAAAACGTTCAAATCAAGTAGAAAAAAAAATCAGTGCTACGGATGTGAGGAAATAAAATGTCCTGCTAAGACGTAGTGTAAATTAGATCCATCAAGTGACTTACAACAACACAACCTGAAAAGGATGAAAAAAATAAACAGAGATAAACACACTTAATAAAAAATGACCTCAAGGGAAGTCAGCTCACTAGTACTCATCTCAGCAGCCACAGCTAGGTGAGTACACAGTCTCACTAGGACTCATCTCAGCAGCCACAGCTAGGTGAGTACACAGTCTCACTAGGACTCATCTCAGCAGCCACAGCTAGGTGAGTACACAGTCTCACTAGGACTCATCTCAGCAGCCACAGCTAGGTGAGTACACAGTCTCACTAGTACTCATCTCAGCAGCCACAGCTAGGTGAGTACACAGTCTCACTAAGACTCATCTCAGCAGCCACAGCTAGGTGAGTACACAGTCTCACTAGTACTCATCTCAGCAGCCACAGCTAGGTGAATACACAGTCTCACTAGGACTCATCTCAGCAGCCACAGCTAGGTGAGTACACAGTCTCACTAGTACTCATCTCAGCAGCCACAGCTAGGTGAGTACACAGTCTCACTAGGACTCATCTCAGCTGTCACAGCTAGGTGAGTACACAGTCTCACTAAGACTCATCTCAGCAGTCACAGCTAGGTGAGTACACAGTCTCACTAGGACTCATCTCAGCAGTCACAGCTAGGTGAGTACACAGTCTCACTAGGACTCATCTCAGCAGCCACAGCTAGGTGAGTACACAGTCTCACTAGGACTCATCTCAGCAGCCACAGCAAGGTGAGTACACAGTCTCACTAGGACTCATCTCAGCAGCCACAGCTAGGTGAGTACACAGTCTCACTAGGACTCATCTCAGCAGCCACAGCTAGGTGAGTACACAGTCTCACTAGTACTCATCTCAACAGCCACAGCTAGGTGAGTACACAGTCTCACTAGGACTCATCTCAGCAGCCACAACTAGGTGAGTACACAGTCTCACTAGGACTCATCTCAGCAGCCACAGCTAGGTGAGTACACAGTCTCACTAGGACTCATCTCAGCAGCCACAGCTAGGTGAGTACACAGTCTCACTAGTACTCATCTCAGCAGCCACAGCTAGGTGAGTACACAGTCTCACTAGTACTCATCTCAGCAGCCACAGCAAGGTGAGTACACAGTCTCACTAGTACTCATCTCAGCAGCCACAGCAAGGTGAGTACACAGTCTCACTAGGACTCATCTCAGCAGCCACAGCTAGGTGAGTACACAGTCTCACTAGTACTCATCTCAGCAGCCACAGCTAGGTGAGTACACAGTCTCACTAGTACTCATCTCAGCAGCCACAGCAAGGTGAGTACACAGTCTCACTAGGACTCATCCCAGCAGCCACAGCTAGGTGAGTACACAGTCTCACTAGTACTCATCTCAGCAGCCACAGCTAGGTGAGTACACAGTCTCACTAGTACTCATCTCAGCAGCCACAGCAAGGTGAGTACACAGTCTCACTAGTACTCATCTCAGCAGCCACAGCTAGTTGAGTACACAGTCTCACTAGGACTCATCTCAGCAGCCACAGCTAGGTGAGTACACAGTCTCACTAGTACTCATCTCAGCAGCCACAGCAAGGTGAGTACACAGTCTCACTAGTACTCATCTCAGCAGCCACAGCAAGGTGAGTACACAGTCTCACTAGTACTCATCTCAACAGCCACAGCAAGGTGAGTACACAGTCTCACTAGGACTCATCTCAGCAGTCACAGCTAGGTGAGTACACAGTCTCACTAGGACTCATCTCAGCAGCCACAGCTAGGTGAGTACACAGTCTCACTAGTACTCATCTCAACAGCCACAGCAAGGTGAGTACACAGTCTCACTAGGACTCGTCTCAGCATTCACAGCTAGGTGAGTACACAGTCTCACTAGGACTCATCTCAGCAGTCACAGCTAGGTGAGTACACAGTCTCACTAGGACTCATCTCAGCAGCCACAGCTAGGTGAGTACACAGTCTCATTAGGACTCATCTCAGCAGACACAGCTAGCTGAGTACACAGTCTCACTAGGACTCATCTCAGGTGAGTACACAGTCTCATTAGGACTCATCTCAGCAGCCACAGCTAGGTGAGTACACAGTCTCACTAGGACTCATCTCAGCAGCCACAGCTAGGTGAGTACACAGTCTCACTAGGACTTATCTCAACAGTCACAGCTAGCTGAGTAAACAGTCTCACTAGGACTCATCTCAACAGTCACAGCTAGGTGAGTACACAGTCTCACTAGGACTCATCTCAACAGTCACAGCTAGGTGAGTACACAGTCTCACTAGGACTCATCTCAACAGTCACAGCTAGGTGAGTACACAGTCTCACTAGTGCTCATCTCAGCAGTCACAGCTAGGTGAGTACACAGTCTCACTAGGACTCATCTCAGCAGCCACAGCTAGGTGAGTACACAGTCTCACTAGGACTCATCTCAGCAGCCACAGCTAGGTGAGTACACAATCTCACTAAGACTCATCTCAACAGTCACAGCTAGGCGAATACACAGTCTCACTAGGACTCATCTCAGCAGTCACAGCTAGGTGAGTACACAGTCTCACTAGGACTCAGCTCAGCAGCCACAGCTAGGTGAGTACACAGTCTCCCTAGGACTTATCTCAACAGTCACAGCTAGGTGAGTACACAGTCTCACTAGGACTCATCTCAAGAGTCACAGCTAGGTGAGTACACAGTCTCACTAGGACTCATCTCAAGAGTCACAGCTAGGTGAGTACACAGTCTCACTAGGACTCATCTCAACAGTCACAGCTAGGTGAGTACACAGTCTCACTAGTGCTCATCTCAGCAGTCACAGCTAGGTGAGTACACAGTCTCACTAGGACTCATCTCAGCAGCCACAGCTAGGTGAGTACACAGTCTCACTAGGACTCATCTCAACAGTCACAGCTAGGTGAGTACACAGTCTCACTAGGACTCATCTCAACAGTCACAGCCAGGTGAGTACACAGTCTCACTAGGACTCATCTCAGCAGCCACAGCTAGGTGAGTACACAGTCTCACTAGGACTCATCTCAACAGTCACAGCTAGGTGAGTACACAGTCTCACTAGGACTCATCTCAGCAGCCACAGCCAGGTGAGTACACAATCTCACTAGGACTCATCTCAGCAGTCACAGCCAGGTGAGTACACAGTCTCACTAGGACTCATCTCAGCAGTCACAGCCAGGTGAGTACACAGTCTCACTAGGACTCATCTCAACAGTCACAGCTAGGTGAGTACACAGTCTCACTAGGACTCATCTCCGTACGTACAGTCTCATAAAAACTAATCATTTTCAACAAAATTATGGCCCTATCATTAATACTTGGAATGTTGATGCACCATATATCATTAAGTAAATCCATAAGGCAGCTTTATTGCTACATATAAAATATTAGTTTAATTATGATATATGATTTTACATTGAAGATGTGGAGGCCACGCAGTACATCTTCCTGTAAATCAGACAGTAGCGGGCGAAGGCTTGTATATACCAGTATATACCAAGGTCTGGTAAAATTATTCACTTCACCAGTTTCTAGCAGACAATATTTAAATTCGATTTTTCGCAAAAAGCTGTTTTATTAACTAAGTTTTATTTAGAAAATAAAAGAAAGACAGATTTTATATAATGTAGAAACACAAACATCTCACACACACACACACACAAACACACACAAACACACACACACACTCACGCACACACACTCACACACACACACACACACACACACACACACACACACACACACACACACACACACACACACACACACATGATAACGACATATAAAATACTGCGTGGAATAGACAAGGTGGACAAAGACAGGATGTTCCAGGGAGGGGACACAAACAAGAGGCCACAATTGGAAGTTGAAGACACAAATGAGTCAGAGAGATAGTAGGAAGTATTTCTTCAGTCATAGAGTTGTAAGGCAGTGGAATAGCCTAGAAAATGACGTAGTGGAGGCAGGAACCATACACAGTTTTAAGACGAGGTTTGATAAAGCTCATGGAGCGGGGAGAGAGAGGGTCTAGTAGCAACCGGTGAAGAGGCGGGGCCAGGAGCTAGGACTCGACCCCTGCAACCACAAATAGGTGAGTACAAATAGGTGAGTACACACACACACACACACACACACACACACAACCAGCACGGTTTCAGAGAAGGAAAATCCTGTGTCACAAACCTACTAGAGTTTTATGACAAGGTGACAAACGTAAGACAAGAGAGAGAGGGGTGGATCGACTGCATATTTTTGGACTGCAAGAAGGCCTTCGACACAGTTCCTCACAAGAGGTTACTGCAAAAGCTAGAGGATCAGGCACACATAACAGGAAAGGCACTGCAATGGATCAGAGAATACCTGACAGGGAGGCAACAACGTGTTTAGGTACGCGACGAGGTGTCAGAGTGGGCGCCTGTGACAAGCGGGGTTCCGCAGGGGTCAGTCCTAGGACCTGTGCTGTTCTTGGTATATGTGAACGACATAACGGAAGGGTTAGACTCAGAAGTGTCCTTGTTTGCAAATGATGCGAAGTTAATGAGAAGAATCAAATCGGACGAGGATCAGGCAGGACTACAAAGAGACCTGGACAGGCTACAAGCCTGGTCCAGCAACTGGCTCCTTGAATTTAACCCTGCCAAATGCAAAGTCATGAAGATTGGGGAAGGGCAAAGAAGACCGCAGACACAATATAGTTTAGATGGCCAAAGACTGCAAGCCTCACTCAAGGAAAAAGATCTGGGGGTGAGCATGACACCAAGCATATCTCCTGAGGCGCACATCAATCAGATAACTGCTGCAACATACGGGCGCCTGGCAAACCTACGGATAGCGTTCCGATACCTCAGTAAGGATTCGTTTAAGACTCTGTATACCATTTACGTCAGGCCCATACTGGAGTATGCAGCACCAGTTTGGAATCCACACCTAGTCAAGCACGTCAAGAAATTACAGAAAGTGCAAAGGTTTGCAACAAGACTAATCCCAGAGCTACGGGGATTGTCCTACGAAGAAAGGTCGAGGGAAATCGGCCTGACGACACTGGAGGACAGGAGGGTCAGGGGAGACATGATAACGACATATAAAATACTGCGCGGAATAGACAAGGTGGACAAAGACGGGATGTTCCAGAGAAGGGACACAGACACAAGAGGTCACAATTGGAAGTTGAAGACTCAGATGAATCAAAGGGATGTTAGGAAGTATTTCTTCAGTCATAGAGTAGTCAGGCCGTGGAATATCCTAGAAAGTGACGTAGTGGAGGCGGGAACCATACATAGTTTTAAGGCGAGGTATGATAGAGCTCATGGGACAGGGAGAGAGAGGACCTAGTAGCAATCAGCGAAGAGGCGGGGCCAGGAGCTGTGATTCGACCCCTGCAACCACAAATAGGTGAGTACAAATAGGTGAGTACACACAAACACAAACAAACAAACCCAGATGATGTGAAGTTGAGGAGAAGAATTCAATCAGACGAGGACCAGGCAGAACTACAAAGGGATTTGGACAGGCTGGAGGCCTGGTCCAGAAACTCGCTCCTGGAGTTCAACCCCACCAAGTGCAAATTCATGAAGATTGGGGAAGGGCAAAGAAGACCGCAGACCGAGTACAGCCTAGAGGGCCAAAGACTACAAACCTCACTCAAGGAAAAAGATGTTGGGGTGAGTATAACACCAGGCACATCTCCTGAGGCGCACATCAACCAAATAACTGCTGCAGCATACGGGCGCCTAGCAAACCTCAGAACAGCATTCGGGCATCTTAATAAGGAATCGTTCAGGACCCTGTACACCGTGTACGTTAGACCCAAGCACGTAAAGAAACTAGAGACAGTTCAAAGGTTTGCAACAAGACCAGTCCCAGAGCTAAGGGGTGTGTCCTACGAGAAGAGGTTAAGGGAAATCGAGCCAAGAGCTATGAATCGACCCCTGCAACGACAACTAGGTGAGTACACACACACACACACACACACACACACACAGGAGCTGAGTCTCGACCCCTGCAACCACAATTAGGTGAGTACACACATACACACACACATACATTTCTTTAGTCAGAGTTGTCAGGTAGTGGAATAGTCTTGCAAACGACGTAGTGAAGGCATTAAACATACATAGTTTTAAGACGAGGTATGATAAAACTCACGGAGCACTGAGAGCGAGGACCTAGTAGCAATCAGTGGAGAGACGGAGCCAGGAGTTATGACTTGACCCCTGCAATCACAAATAGGTGAGTACAAATAAGTGAGTATAAATGGGTGAGCTCACTGAAAGACAGGAAGGATAGGGAGGACATGATAACAACATATAAAATACTGAGAGGAACTGACATGGTGGATAAGGACAAAATGTTTCAGAGATGGGACACAGCAACAAGGTGTCACAACTGGAAGTTGAAAACTCAGATGAGTCACAAGGAAGTTAGAAAGTATTTCTTCAGTCATAAAGTTGTCAGTAAGTGGAATAGTCTGGAGAGTGATGTAGTGGAGGCAGGTGCCATACATAGCTTTAAGAAGAGGTATGATAAAGCTCATGGAGCAGGGAGAGCGTGGACCAGTAAAGAGGCGGGTCCAGGAGCTATGAGTAGACCCCTGCAACCACAACTAGGTGAGTACAGTTAGATGAATACACGGGGTAATAACAGGCAATAGTGGGGTGTACCTTATGAGCTTGGAAGGTGACTGCTTGCCAACAACTCCACAGGCGTGTAGCCAGGCACCCAAAATCACAGAAGTGAAGTGAGGATCACAGTTTCTTAAGTTAATTTGATAATGCAGGTATTTGCTAGAAGCAGCGAGGTACAATACCAAGAGGATAAGGTGTGACCCCAAAACGGAAAGATAAGTACAAATATCCAGATAGTGATGGTCCTAAAGCAATAATTTAGCTTAGAGTGAACAGGATTATAATTATTATAATCATGGGGGAGAGCTAAACCCGTAGGATTAGACAGTGTATGCAGGGGGTGGAGTTATGGAAGGTATTCAAACTCAATTCAGGGAACCGGAGCACATATCCATTTCCCTAGATCAAGAGTCAGGTTGAATTACCAGAATGCAATCCTAAAAAGAGTGAAGCTCTTGTTGAAACTAAATTAAACAAAACGCAAAAATTACTAAACAGGAGTGAATTGGATACTTACAGACTTTATGGGAACCGAAAGTCAAGTGACTGCAGTCTGGTCTGAGAGACCCACGTCAACTCCTACCAGGTGAAAAAGGATGAGAGGGGTAACTGTAACGATGCACACATCTTTCAAAACAAGCATTCTGCCCAACAAACTACCACCATCACCACTCATTCTTCAGCTCCTAATGAATTTTTTCCCTTACAATTTATCTCTATGTATTTGTCTGCTAGAAGCAAAAGTTTGTTACAGAGTTTTGCCATCTCTAGTAAGTACCTCTTGTATTTACGTATGTTTCACACACACAAACACACACACACAGTGGTAGTGACAACGTCAGTGAACAATCCTACAAGTGATAATTAAAGTTATTAGTTAAAAAAAGTCGAGAGGAAGCCTGAAATCATTAATATTTCAAAGTGCCAAACCGTTAGCGGTCTAGTAGGCACCTGTTGCCACACAGATTCAAATATACAAAGATCAAAGTGAGTGTGGAAGCGGGTGTTCAAGAATTACCAGCATTTGGTTAACAAGTGAAATGTGGGGCACCATACAGTGAGAAGGAAAAACTTAATAAGCAAAAGGAGAAAGGAAAAATAAAACATATAACAAGGGAAGGTGGCAGAGTAGGCCTCCTGAAGCAGTGACGTCACAACAAGTTATGTGCCATTATGCATATAAAGTGAAGTGTATATAATGTGAAGTGTATTCTCTCATAAGTGAAAAGCGAAATCACGTGAGGAAAGTGGGATGTATGAGCATATATGGTTATAAATATCATGGGTGAAGGATTTATTCAAAAATAGTGATAGAAGGCCTATGTACAATGACTATGTCATCAACATTTGGCAACTTGTCACCGCACCACTGCCAGCGCAAGTATTGCTCACCTATTGTGGTTGCATGTTGTCGGGTTCTGGATTCTGGTCTTGCATCACTGTTAGATACTGGTCACTCACTCCTGCAAGCTATTACCAGAATTAGAGTAGAAATAGCATAGGTAAGGTGAAGATAATGTTGACGAAAGTGTGAGGAGGAGACCAGTCCAGCGAGGGGTAACGTCAGACACTCCTAGAAGCTGAGACAAGCTAAATTTTGCAACCTAGTTACTTTCTGTATTTTATAAGTAGAATTGATAAGTGTTAGAAGTACTATTGGTAAGCTTCAGAATTACTAGTATTACTACTGGTATTTATTAGCAGTATGAATACTTAGAAGTGGGGGCACACACATACACACACTAGGTAGCAAGGAATAGGTTAATAACCAGCAGTAATTGATACTTAAATCCAGAAAGGGCAATAAGTGGAGAAAGGAAAGACAGCTGAGAGTATGTAGGAAAGAGGGAAATTATTTCCCAGTAAAAGTAGGCCTTAGACAAGGATGTGTGATGTCACCGTGGTTGTTTAATATATTTATAGATGGGGTTGTAAGAGAAGTAAATGCGAGGGTTTTGGCAAGAGGCGTGGAGTTAAAAGATAAAGAATCACACATAAAGTGGGAGTTGTCACAGTTGCTCTTTGCTGATGACACCGTGCTCTTGGGAGATTCTGAAGAGAAGTTGCAGAGATTGGTGGATGAATTTGGTAGGGTGTGCAAAAGAAGAAAATTAAAAGTGAATACAGGAAAGAGTAAGGTTATGAGGATAACAAAAAGATTAGGTGATGAAAGATTGGATATCAGATTGGAGGGAGAGAGTATGGAGGAGGTGAATGTATTCAGATATGTGGGAGTGGACGTGTCAGCATATGGGTCTATGAAAGATGAGGTGAATGATTGAGGGGAAAAGGGTGAGTGGTGCACTTAGGAGTCTGTGGAGACAAAGAACTTTGTCCATGGAGGCAAAGAGGGGAATGTATGAGAGTATAGTTTTACCAACGCTCTTATATGGGTGTGAAGCATGGGTGATGAATGTGGCAGCGAGGAGAAGGCTGGAGGCAGCGGAGATATCATGTCTGAGGGCAATGTGTGGTGTGAATATAATGCAGAGAATTCGTAGTTTGGAAGTTAGGAGGTGCGTGATTACCAAAACTGTTGTCCAGAGGGCTGAGAAAGGGTTGTTGAGGTGGTTCGGACATGTAGAGAGAATGGAGCGAAACAGAATGACTTCAAGAGTGTATCAGTCTGTAGCAGGCGTGCGTGAGCGTGTTTGATAGGAGTGAATGGAGACAAATGGTTTTTAATACTTGACGTGCTGTTGGAGTGTGAGCAAAGTAACATTTATGAAGGGGTTCAGGGAAACCGGCAGGCCGGACTTGAGTCCTGGAGATGGGAAGTACAGTGCCTGCACTCTGAAGGAGGGGTGTTAATGTTGCAGTTTAAAAACTGTAGTGTAAAGAACCCTTCTGGCAAGACAGTGATGGAGTGAATGATGGTGAAAGTTTTTCTTTTTCGGGCCACCCTGCCTTGGTGGGAATCGGCCAGTGTGATAATAAAAAAAAATACAGCTGAGACTAAATTTGAGCCTACACAACAGAGAGGTATAACAGATCTTTCAACCACAACTATCCCTCCCCAACCCCCACTAACCATCTCTCCCTCAAACACACACACACACACACACAAGGGTAGACACTTACAGAAGCTTTAGACAGTAGTATCAATTTCTGTATTTTATAAGTAGACTTGACAAGTGTTAGAATTACTATTGGTAAGTTTTTTAGAATTACTGGTATTTATTAGCAGTATCTCCCCCTCACACCTCCCCCAAACACACGAACACACACACATATGCACACATATATACACATACATACACACACACACCTTTACTAGGCAAATACACACACACACACACACACACACACACACACACACACACACACACACACACACACACACACACACACACACACACACACACACACACACACAGTGTAGTGGGTCACAAGCGCCAGGCTCCGAGAATCTTAGTGCTTTTATGGCGTGTTTTAGCAGCTAGAAGCAACCAGTGTTAGTGACAACGTCAGTGAACAACCCTACAAGTGATAACCAGTGTATTAGCAAACATAAATAAAGTGAAGGCGAGAGAAAGCCTGAAATTATACAACAAAATTTCAAAGCGCCAGTCGTTGAGGTCTAGTTGGCACCTGTTGCCACATTGTTACACATATACAAAGTACAAATCGAGTGACTAAAGAGAAAAGACCAAATAGAATTAAGAGAGGGTGGCTAACGACAAAATGTGATGTAGCACACAGAGTGAACAAGCTAGCCAGAAAGGGGATATATATATATATACATACATATACATAAATATATATAAGCAGAGGTGGTGGCAGCAGTAGGCCTGAGGGAGTAGCGCTGCCATAACAGGCTGGGTGTCATCACAAATAAGTAGTGTACTTACCCAAAGTGAAGTGTAAATTATAAAAGTAGCAGTATACAAGTGATAAGTGTGGTAAATGAGGACTCAAAAGGGCAACGAGATAAGAATAGCGAAGAAGCCAGCGGCGGAAGGGCGAGGTGCACGAGTCATCATACAGCAAGCATCGTACAGCGAGCATCGTACATCAGGCATCTGGATGGACGTCCCCTCTGACCAGTAACGTACAAATCACCTGTTTTGTGGTTGGCGGGAAGTCTGAGTGATAGAGCCGGCCCAGCGGTCACTGGTAACTCGCTATCTAAACCCTGCTCCAGAGCGATTATCATACACACAACACCTACCAGTAGTAGGAAGATAAACTTTGTAGGAGTAAGGATTAAGCAGGAGGATTAAGTCGTGGCTAATGGGACTACAGCCCTGACAACAGTTTCGAGAGATAATGTTCTAGGACACAAAGACAGTACAATCTGCGAAACAAGTATTGGGTACACATGTAGTAAAAGGTAGTACATAACTAGGTGAAAGAATGACTTGTTAACACACGCTAGTATTATAATTATTAGAACTACTCTCAGTGTTAATGGTATCTCATTAGTATTACGGATACACAGAAGTGAATTGTATTTCTGGGACATATAAACAACTGACGTGCTCACACACACGCGCGCGCACACATACACACTCGGGGCCAGGAGCTGGGTCTCGACCCCTGAAACCACAACTAGGTGAGTACACACAGCTGATCCTTGGAATTTGACCGCCTCCCCCACAGACCTCTTACCTTTCCCCTCCCTCGCGTTTCTCCCTCTCAATACCCTCTTTCCCTCCTTTCTCCCTCTCTCTCTCTTTCTCTCCCTCTCCCTCTCTTTCTCCCTCTCTCTACCCTTTCTCTCTCCCTCACATTTCTCTCTCTCCCCCTTGGTCTTATCCCTCACCCCCATACTCTCTCCTCTCTCTCCCTCTTTCTACCCTTTCTCTCTCCTCTCTCTCCCTCTTTCTAACCTTTCTCTCTCTCCCCCACACCCTCTCCCTCCTCTACACATGTAGTAAAAGGTAGTACATAACTGGGTGAAAGAATGACTTGTTAACACACGCTAGTATTATAATTATTAGAACTACTCTCAGTGTTAATGGTATCTCATTAGTATTATGGATACACAGAAGTGAATTGTATTTCTGGGACATATAAACAACTGACGTGCTCACACACACACACACACGCGTGCACACACATACACACTCGGGGCCAGGAGCTGGGTCTCGACCCCTGAAACCACAACTAGGTGAGTACACACAGCTGATCCTTGGAATTTGACTGCCTCCCCCACAGACCTCTTACCTTTTCCCTCCCTCGCGTTTCTCTCTCTCATAGCCTTCTTCCCTCCTTTCTCCCTCTCTCTCTCTTTCTCTCCCTCTCCCTCTCCCTCTCTTTCTCCCTCTCTCTACCCTTTCTCTCCCCCCCTCACATTTCTCTCCCTCCCCCTTGGTCTTATCCCTCACCCCCATACTCTCTCCTCTCTCTCCCTCTTTCTACCCTTTCTCTCTCCTCTCTCTCCCTCTTTCTACCCTCTCTCTCTCTCCCCCACACCCTCTCCCTCCTCTAGCCTTCTGTCTGTGGTAATAAAAAGTAAAAAAAAAAAAAAATGGGTGGCCTTAGAGGACGGAAACCCAGAGATCTGGTGGACGAACCAGGGAGGAAAGACTGGGAGCTAGAGCTCCAAAAAAGGGAGGAAGAGTGGGGAAGGAAGATAGTAGAGCTTGGTAAGAAAATGGAGGACCGGATAGCTGAAGAGTGCAGGAAGTGGGAAGTACAGGTCTTAGCAGCAGAAGCTAGGATACAGTGCTTAGAAGAGAAACTGCAAAGCCTGAAACAGATTAGAGAGACAAATGACAATTCAGGTGTGACATCAGGAAATTCAAAGTCAGGCGCAGACAAGGGGATGATAAGCAACAACAGAGACATGCCGTACATGAAGGCCCTATCAGACCCACGTGGGGCCAGGGAAAAGACGACGAGCACACTAAGATCAAACGACAGGTCCGAAGACAATGAAGGTATGCTATATGCAGAGATTCTAACAGCCAACTGCAGTAGCAAGGGACAGCTGGTCAGGAAAGACAGTCCACTGAGAATAGAAGTTTCAGATATGACAGGGACTGAAGGCAAGAACATGTCAATGGAAGGAAATAAAATGCCTCAGAGGACGCAGATGGAGACTCAGTGGGAGGAGGAAAGGGCGAGGTCAGTTTTTGTGTACGGGCTCCAAGAAGCCAAGGGGGCCAACTTTGAAGAAATAAAACAGGAGGAGAAAAAAATGATTGAAGGCATCATGAAAACAATAGGGGAGGGCAATATGACCCAGGTGACAAATTTTCAGAGAATTGGGTGGTTTGCGAGTGGAAGGATACGGCCTGTCAGAGTAACTTTCAAGGAAGAATCAGTTCGAACCAGGATTCTGCAAGAGAAAGCAAGACTGAGGGACAAAGAGGGGTACCAGAGAGTATACCTCGACCGCGACAGAACACAAGAAGAAAGGACTACACTGAAAGAGAGGGTACAGAGACGCAAGGAGGAGCGAGAAGCAATGAAAATGAGCAGGACCCAGACACAGGAGGAAGGGCAAACACACCCCACAGAATCTCCCACCAAAAGACTCCACCCGCGACATTCCCAACGCAACTGAGCAACCTATACTACAACCCACTCACTGTTCCCTCTGCCACCAATCCCCATATCACAAACCTCACCCCAACAGCTGTCCCTTATGGGCATTCTGACCCCACCCCCATCAACACAAACCCCACCTACACCACAGCCCCATATAGGCCCCCACCAAGGCTCTCGCTCCCCCAACCCCAATATTCTTGCATGACCACAATGATAGAAAAGAAACTAAAGGTTTGGTACACAAACGCGGATGGAATAATGAATAAACATGAGGAGTGGAATGAAAGAATCAGTGAAAAATCCCCAGACATCATAGCAGTCACAGAAACAAAACTCGCTGAGACAATAACAGACACAATCTTCCCAACAGGATATCAGATCCTGAGGAAAGATAGAAGGAGTAGAGGGGGAGGAGGGGTTGCACTGCTCATAAAACACCGATGGGGATTTGAGGAAATGGAAGGCATGGACATGATTGGAGAAAGAGACTACATTGTAGGTACAATTCAGTCCGGAGAACATAAAGTAGTCATTGGAGTGATGTATAACCCACCACAGAACTGCAGGAGGCCAAGAGAGGAGTACGAAGAAAACAACAGGGTGATGGTGGACACACTGGCTGAGGTGGCAAGAAGAGCTCACTCGAGCAGAGCAAAGTTACTGGTAATGGGCGATATCAACCACAGGGAGATCGACTGGGAAAACCTGGAGCCACATGGGGGTCCCGAAACATGGAGAGCCAAGATGATGGATGTGGTACTTGAAAACCTCATGCATCAACATGTCAGGGACACAACCAGAGAGAGAGGGGAGGATGAGCCAGCAAGACTGGATCTTGTGTTCACCCTGAGCAGTTCAGACATTGAGGACATTACTTATGAGAGGCCCCTTGGAGCTAGCGATCATGTGGTTCTGAGTTTTGACTATATAGTAGAGTTACAAGTGGAGAAGGTAACAGGAACTGAAGGGGACAGGCCAAACTATAAAAGGGGGGACTACACAGGTATGAGAAACTTCCTGCAGGAGGTTCAGTGGGACAGAGAAATGGTAGGAAAATCAGTAAACGAGATGATGGAATATGTGGCAACAAAGTGCAAGGAGGCAGAGGAAAGTTTTGTTCCCAAGGGAAACGGAAATAATAGGAAGACCAAAACGAGTCCTTGGTTTACCCGAAGGTGTAGGGAGGCAAAAACTAAGTGCAACAGAGAATGGAAAAGGTACAGGAGGCATAGGACCCAGGAAAACAAGGAGATTAGTAGAAGAGCCAGAAACGAGTATGCACAGATAAGGAGGGAGGCCCAGCGACAGTATGAAAACGACATAGCATCGAAAGTCAAATCTGACCCGAAACTGCTGTATAGCCACATTAGGAGGAAGACAACAGTCAAGGACCAGGTGATAAGGCTGAGGAAAGAAGGTGGAGAACTCACAAGAAACGATCAAGATTTATGTGAGGAGCTCAACACGAGATTTAAGGAAGTATTTACAGTAGAGACAGGAAGGACTCTGGGGGGACAGACCAGATGGGGACACCAGCAAGGAATACACCAACAAGTGTTGGACGACATACATACAGATGAGGAGGAGGTGAAGAAACTGCTAAGGGACATCGATACCTCAAAGGCAATGGGACCAGACAACATCTCCCCGTGGGTCCTTAGAGAGGGAGCAGATATGTTGTGCGTGCCACTTACCACAATCTTCAGCACATCCCTGGAAACTGGGCAACTACCTGAGGTATGGAAGACGGCAAATGTAGTTCCCATTTTCAAAAAAGGAGACAGAAAAGAGGCACTAAACTATAGACCTGTGTCATTGACGTGTATAGTATGCAAAATTATGGAGAAGATTATCAGGAGGAGAGTGGTGGAGCACCTGGAACGGAACAGGAGTATAAATGCCAACCAGCACGGATTCACGGAAGGCAAATCCTGTGTCACAAACCTTCTGGAGTTTTATGATAAAATAACAGAAGTAAGACTCGAGAGAGAGGGGTGGGTTGATTTCATCTTCTTGGACTGCAAGAAGGCCTTTGACACAGTTCCTCACAAGAGATTAGTGCAGAAGCTAGAGCATCAGGCGCATATAACAGGAAGGGCACTGCAATGGATCAGAGAATACCTGACAGGGAGGGAACAACGAGTCATGGTACGTAATGATGTATCACAGTGGGCACCTGTGACGAGCGGGGTCCCACAGGGGTCGGTCCTAGGACCAGTGCTATTTTTGGTATATGTGAACGACATGACGGAAGGGTTAGACTCAGAAGTGTCCCTGTTTGCAGATGATGTGAAGTTAATGAGGAGAATTAAATCTGATGAGGACCAGGCAGGACTTCAAAGAGACCTGGACAGACTGGACACCTGGTCCAGCAAATGGCTTCTCGAATTTAATCCTGCCAAATGCAAAGTCATGAAGATGGGGAGGGGCACAGAAGACCACAGACAGAGTATAGGCTAGGTGGCCAAAGACTGCAAACCTCACTCAAGGAGAAAGATCTTGGGGTGAGTATAACACCGAGCATGTCTCCTAAAGCACACATCAATCAGATAACTGCTGCAGCATATGGGCGCCTGGCAAACCTGAGAACAGCATTCCGATACCTTAGTAAGGAATCATTCAAGACACTGTACACCGTGTATGTCAGGCCCATACTGGAGTATGCAGCACCTGTTTGGAACCCGCACTTGATAAAGCACGTCAAGAAACTAGAGAAAGTACAAAGGTTTGCGACAAGGTTAGTTCCAGAGCTAAGGGGAATGTCCAATGAAGAAAGATTAAGGGAAATCGGCCTGACCACACTGGAGGACAGGAGGGTCAGGGGAGACATGATAACGACATATAAAATACTGCGTGGAATAGACAAGGTTGACAAAAACAGGATGTTCCAGGGAGGGGACACAGAAACAAGAGGCCACAATTGGAAGTTGAAGACACAAATGAGTCAGAGAGATAGTAGGAAGTATTTCTTCAGTCATAGAGTTGTAAGGCAGTGGAATAGCCTAGAAAATGACGTAGTGGAGGCAGGAACCATACACAGTTTTAAGACGAGGTTTGATAACGCTCATGGAGCGGGGAGAGGGAGAGAGAGGGCCTAGTAGCAACCGGTGAAGAGGCGGGGTCAGGAGCTAGGACTCGACCCCTGCAACCACAAATAAGTGAGTACAAATAGGTGAGTACACACAAGGCATGGACATGATTGGAGAAAGAGACTACATTGTAGGTACAATTCAGTCCGGAGAACATAAAGTAGTCATTGAAGTGATGTATAACCCACCACAGAACTGCAGGAGGCCAAGAGAGATGTACGAAGAAAACAGCAGGGTGATGGTGGACACACTGGCTGAGGTGGCAAGAAGAGCTCACTCGAGCAGAGCAAAGTTACTGGTAATGGGCGATATCAACCACAGGGAGATCGACTGGGAAAACCTGGAGCCACATGGGGGTCCCGAAACATGGAGAGCCAAGATGATGGATGTGGTACTTGAAAACCTCATGCATCAACATGTCAGGGACACAACCAGAGAGAGAGGGGAGGATGAGCCAGCAAGACTGGATCTTGTGTTCACCCTGAGCAGTTCGGACATTGAAGACATCACTTACGAGAGGCCCTCTGGAGCTAGCGATCACGTGGTTCTGAGTTTTGATTATATAGTAGAGTTACAAGTGGAGAAGGTAACAGGAACTGAAGGGGACAGGCCAAACTATAACAGGGGGGACTACACAGGTATGAGAAACTTCCTGCAGGAGGTTCAGTGGGACAGAGAAATGGTAGGAAAATCAGTAAACGAGATGATGCAATATGTGGCAACAAAGTACAAGGAGACAGAGGAAAGGTTTGTTCCCAAGGGAAACAGAAATAATAGGAAGACCAAAACGAGTCCTTGGTTTACCCGAAGGTGTAGGGAGGCAAAAACTAAGTGCAATAGAGAATGGAAAAGGTACAGGAGGCATAGGACCCATTAAAACAAGGAGATTAGTAGAAGAGCCAGAAACGAGTATGCACAGATAAGGAGGGAGGCCCAGCGACAGTATGAAAACGACATAGCATCGAAAGTCAAATCTGACCCGAAACTGCTGTGTAGCCACATTAGGAGGAAGACAACAGTCAAGGATCAGGTGATAAGGCTGAGGAAAGAAGGTGGAGAACTCACAAGAAACGATCAAGAGGTATGTGAGGAGCTCAACACGAGATTTAAAGAAGTATTTACAGTAGATACAGGAAGGACTCTGTGAACAGATCATATGGGGACACCAGCAAGGAATACACCAAGTGTTGGACGACATACATACAGATGAGGAGGAGGTGAAGAAACTGCTAAGGGACATCGATACCTCAAAGGCAATGGGACCGGACAACATCTCCCCGTGGGTCCTTAGAGAGGGAGCAGATATGTTGTGCGTGCCACTTACCACAATCTTCAACACGTCCCTGGAAACTGGGCAACTACCTGAGGTATGCAAGAAGGCAAATGTAGTTCCCATTTTTAAAAAAGGAGACAGAAAAGAGGCACTAAACTATAGACCTGTGTCATTGACGTGTATAGTATGCAAAGTTATGGAGAAGTTTATCAGGAGGAGAGTGGTGGAGCACCTGGAACGGAACAAGAGTATAAATGCCAACCAGCACAGATTCATGGAAGGCAAATCCTGTGTCACAAACCTTCTGGAGTTTTATGATAAAATAACAGAAGTAAGACTCGAGAGAGAGGGGTGGGTTGATTGCATCTTCTTGGACTGCAAGAAGGCCTTTGACACAGTTCCTCACAAGAGATTAGTGCAGAAGCTAGAGCATCAGGCGCATATAACAGGAAGGGCACTGCAATGGATCAGAGAATACCTGACAGGGAGGCAGCAACGAGTCAGGGTACATAATGATGTATCACAGTGGGCACCTGTGACGAGCGGGGCCCCACAGGGGTCGGTCCTAATACCAGTGCTATTTTTGGTATATGTGAACGAAATGATGGAAGGGTTAGACTCAGAAGTGTCCCTGTTTGCAGATGATGTGAAGTTAATGAGGAGAATTTAATCTGATGAGGACCAGGCAGGACTTCAAAGAGACATGGACAGACTGGACACCTGGTCCAGCAAATGGCTTCTCGAATTTAATCCTGCCAAATGCAAAGTCATGAAGATAGGGGAAGGGCACAGAAGACCACAGACAGAGTATAGGCTAGGTGGCCAAAGACTGCAAACCTCACTCAAGGAGAAAGATCTTGGGGTGAGTATAACACCGAGCATGTCTCTGGAAGCATACATCAATCAGATAACTGCTGCAGCATATGGGCGCCTGGCAAACCTGAGAACAGCATTCCGATACCTTAGTAAGGAATCGTTCAAGACACTGTACACCGTGTATGTCAGGCCCATACTGGAGTATGCAGCACCTGTTTGGAACCCGCACTTGATAAAGCACGTCAAGAAACTAGAGAAAGTACAAAGGTTTGCGACAAGGTTAGTTCCAGAGCTAAGGGGAATGTCCTGTGAAGAAAGATTAAGGGAAATCGGCCTGACGACACTGGAGGACAAGAGAGTCAGGGGAGACATGATAACGACATATAAAATACTGTGTGGAATAGACAAGGTGGACAAAGACAGGATGTTCCAGGGAGGGGACACAGAAACAAGAGGCCACAATTGGAAGTTGAAGACACAAATGAGTCAGAGAGATATTAGGAAGTATTTCTTCAGTCATAGAGTTGTAAGGCAGTGGAATAGCCTAGAAAATGACGTAGTGGAGGCAGGAACCATGCACAGTTTTAAGACGAGGTTTGATAAAGCTCATTGAGTGGGGAGAGAGAGGGCCCATTAGCAACCGGTGAAGAGGCGGGGCCAGGAGCTAAGACTCGACCCCTGCAACCACAAATAGGTGAGTACACACACACACACACACACACACACACACATACACACACATGCCCTTACTAGGCGAGTACACACACACACACACACACCTTTACTAGGCGAGAACACACACACACATACACACACACACACACACACACACACACACACACACACACACACACACACACACACACACACACACACACACACACAGACTACTGGAGTTCTATGACATAGTGACAGCAGTAAGACAAGAGAGAGAGGGGTGGGTGGATTGCATTTTCTTGGACTGCAAGAAGGCGTTTGACACAGTTCCACACAAGAGATTGGTGCAAAAACTGGAGGACCAAGCAGGGATAACAGGGAAGGCACTTCAATGGATCAGGGAATACTTGTCAGGAAGACAGCAGCGAGTCATGGTACGTGGCGAGGTGTCAGAGTGGGCACCTGTGACCAGCGGGGTCCCGCAGGGGTCAGTCCTAGGACCAGTGCTGTTTCTGGTATTTGTGAACGACATGACGGAAGGAATAGACTCTGAGGTGTCCCTGTTTGCAGATGACGTGAAGTTGATGAGAAGAATTCACTCGATCGAAGACCAGGCAGAACTACAAAGGGATCTGGACAGGCTGCAGACCTGGTCCAGCAATTGGCTCCTGGAGTTCAATCCCACCAAGTGCAAAGTCATGAAGATTGGGGAAGGGCAAAGAATGCCGCAGACGGAGTACAGTCTAGGGGGTCAGAGACTACAAACCTCACTCAAGGAAAAAGATCTTGGGGTGAGTATAACACCAGGCACATCTCCTGAAGCGCACACATCAACCAAATAACTGCTGCACCATATGGGCGCCTAGCAAACCTCAGAACAGCATTCCGACATCTTAATAAGGAATCATTCAGGACCCTGTACACCGTGTATGTTAGGCCCATATTGGAGTATGCGGCACCAGTTTGGAAGCCGCACCTAGCCAAGCACGTGAAGAAACTAGAGAAAGTGCAAAGGTTTGCAACAAGACTAGTCCCAGAGCTAAGAGGTA
>NC_091328.1:26605058-26722248 GCF_038502225.1 Cherax quadricarinatus
ACATACACAAACACACACACACACACACACACACACACACACACACACACACACACACACACACACACACACACACACACACACACACACAAACACACACACACACACTTATATACAACAGGCCAAGTGTCTAATCGACATGTGCCTAGGACAAAATGGTAACTAACACACACACACACACACACACACACACACACCCGTAAGGCACCCCAGTTTCGAGCAGTCACTCTACCCTCATCCTTCTCTTCCGCTCCCCTCCCCTCCCTCACCTCCCCTTCCCTTCTAATCCCATTACACACACACACCCACAACCTTAAAGCTCCCCGGTTTCTAGGGGTCACTCTACCCTCATCCTTCTCTCCCCCTCCCCTCCTCCCCCTTAATCCCATCCCTCTCTCTCACACACATACACACACACATACACAAGCACACATACACTTGACACATACACATACTCCCCCTCCCCCTAACCATTTAACCCCCCTCCCCCAAACCATCTATCCCCCCCTCCCCCAACCATCTCTCCCCTTCCAAAAACCATCCTCCCTCTCCCCCATAACCATCCATCCCCTCCCCCTAACCATCTTTTCCCCTCCCCCTAACCATCTCTCCGCCTTCTGTGGTGCAATAGGGCAACCAAGAACTAGGATGAGAGCCAATAGTCTGATGGATGAATCTGGGAGGGAGGATTGGGAGGCAGAGCTCAAAAAAGGGAGGAAGACTGGGGAAGGAGGCTAGATGAGCTTGCAAGGAAGATGGAGGAGAGGTTAGCAGCAGAGTGCAGAAGGTGAGAGCAACATGCCACAGTAGCAGAAGCCAAGATGCAGAGATTAGAAGAGGAGCTGAGAAATCTAAAACAGCCTAGAGATAAAGATAATACAGAAGTGGCATCAGGAATGTTTATATCAGACACAGACAAAGGGTCTGGAGAGAGCATGGAACCTAAACTGTATGCAAAGGTCCTGTCAAAGCCACAAGGGGCCAAAACAAAGACAGGGAGCACACTAGGACAGTATGAGAGGTCAGAAGACATTGAAGGAACTAGGACATATGCAGAGACTTTATAAGACACTTGTGGGGGCCAGAAACAGGTGAGCAGAAAAGACAAACCAATGAGCATAGGGGCCACAGTTAGGGAAGGGACTGAAGGAAGGAACACTCCACTGATAGGAACTAAAACACCTCAGAGGATGCAATGGGAGTCACAGTGGGAGGAGGAAAGGGAGAGATCAGCTTTTGTCTATGGGCTAGAGGAAGCTGAAGGGGAAACCTATGATGAAAGAAAACAGGAGAAAAAAGCGATTGAAGGTATCATGAAGGTGATAGGAGAGGCAGACATAACCCAGGTGACAAATTTTTGGAGAATCGGGTGGTTCACAAAGAGAAGGAAACGGACTCTCAAAGTAATTTTCAAGGCAGAATCAACTCGAACCATGATCCTGCAGGAGAAAGCATGGCTGAGAGGCAAACAGGAGTTCAAGAGTGTGTACTTCGATCGAGATAGAACACAGGAGGAAAGGATGATACTGAAAGAGAGAGTGCAAAAACGAAAGTAGGAATGGGAGGAAATGACAAAGAAGAGCAGAATAACCCAGGTACAGGTGGAAGGACAAGCACACACCCCAGAAACACCTGCAGAAGGACTCCAATCACAACACCCCTAAGGCAACTGAACAATCTAAACCAACAAACACACACTGATCCCTCTGTTCCCACCCCTAGCACCACGAACCTTACCCTTACAGCAACCCCCTATGGGAGCTCTTCTTCCACCACCACTGCAACCCCCCACAGGCCCCCACCAGGGCTCCTGCTCTCCCAACCCCAGTATTCCCCCAGGACCACAGTTACAGTATTAGAACAGAAGTTGTAGGTTTGGTACACAAATGCGGAAGGATTAACGAATAAATATGAGGAATAGCAAGAAAGAATCAATGAGAAATCCCCCGACATCATAGCAGTTACAGAAACAAAACTCACTGAGACAATAACAGATGCAATCTTCCCACCAGGATATCAGATCATGAGGAAAGATAGAAGGGGCAGAGGGGGAGGAGGGGTTGCACTGCTCATAAAAAACCGATGGAAATTCGAGAAAATGGGAGGCATAGACGAGACTGGAGAAAGGGACTACATAGTAGGTACACTTTAGTCTGGGGAGCACAAGGTGGTCATTGCAGTGATGTATAATCCACCACAGAAATGCAGGAGGTCAAGAGGAGAATATGAAGAGAGCAACAGAGCAATGGTGGACACACTTGCTGAGGTGGCAAGATGAGCTCACTCGAGCATAGCAAAGTTGCTGGTTATGGGTGATTTCAACCACAGGGAGATTGACTGGGAAAATCTGGAGCCACATGTGGGTTCCAAAATATGGAGAGCCAAGATGTTGGATGTGGTGCTGGAAAACCTTATGCATCAACATGTTAAGGACACTACCAGAGTGAGAGGGGAAGACAAACCAGCAAGATTAGACCTTGTGTTCACTCTGGGCAGTTCAGACATTAAGGACACCACATATGAGAGTCCCCTAGAAGCTAGTGACCACGTGGTTCTGTGCTTTGAATACATAGTAGAGTTGCAAGTGGAGAGAGTAACAGGAGTTGAATGGGAAAAGCCAGACTATAAAAGAAGGGACTACATAGGTTTGTGGAACTTCCTGCAGGAGGTTCCGTGGGACAGAGAACTGGCAGGAAAGCCAGTAAATGAAATGATAGAATATGTAACAACAAAATGCAAGGAGGCAGTGGAAAGGTTTATTCCCAAGGGCAACAGAAACAATGGAAAGACCAGAACGAACCCCTGGTTTACCCGACGGCTTAAGGAGGCAAAAACTAAGTGCAATAGAGAATGGAAAAAGTACAGAAGGCAGAGAACACATGAAAATAGGGAGATTAGTCGCAGAGCCAGGAACGAGTATGCACAGGTAAGGAGGGAGGCCCAGCAACAGTATGAAAATAACATAGCATCGAAAGTCAAGACTGACCCAAAACTGTTGTATAGCCACATCAAGAGGAAGACAACAGTCAAAGACCAGATGATCAGACTAAGGACAGAAGGTGGAGAACTCACAAGAAATGATCAGGAGGTATGTGAGGAGCTAAACAGGAGATTTAAGAAAGTTTTTACAGTAGAGACATGAAGGGTTCTGGGAAGACAGCACAGAAGGGAACATCAAGAGGGAAAATACCAACAAGTGTTGGATGACATACGAACAACCGAGGAGGAGGTGCAGAACCTGCTAAGTGAACTTGATGCCTCAAAGGCGATGGGACCGGACAACATCTCCCCGTGGGTCCTTAGAGAAGGAGCAGAGATGCTGTGCGTGCCCCTAACCACAATCTTGAACACATCTCTTGAAACTGGGCAACTACCTGAGATATGGAAGATGGCAAATATAGTCCCCATATTTAAGAAACGAGGCACTAAACTACAGACCTGTGTCTCTGACATGTATAGTATGCAAAGTCATGGAGGAGATTACCAGGAGGAGAGTGGTGGAACACCTGGAACGGAACAAGATTATAAATGAAAACCAGCATGGATTCATGGAAGGCAAATCCTGTGTCACAAACCTTCTGGAGTTTTATGACAAGGTAACAGAAGTAAGAGACGAAAGAGAGGGGTGGGTTGATTGCATTTTCCTGGACTGCAGGAAGGCCTTTGACACAGTTCCTCACAAGAGATTAGTGGAGAAGCTGGAGGATCAGGCGCATATAACAGGGAGAGCACTGCAATGGATCAGGGAATACCTGACAGGGAGGCAACAACGAGTCATGGTACGTGAAGAGGTATCACAGTGGGCGCCTGTGACGGGCGGGGTTCCACAGGGGTCAGTTCTAGGACCAGTGCTACTTTTGATATATGCAAACGACATGATGGAAGGAATAGACTCAGAAGTGTCCCTATTCGCAGATGATGTGAAGTTGATGAGAAGAATTAAATCGGATGAAGATGAGGCAGGACTGCAAAGAAACCTGGACAGGCTGGATACGTGGTCCAGAAACTGGCTACTCGAATCCAACCCTGCCAAATGCAAAGTCATGAAGATTGTGGAGAGGCAAAGAAAACCGCAGAGTATAAGCTAAGTGGACAAAGACTACAGACTTCACTCAGGGAGAAAGATCTTAGGGTGACCATAACACCGAGCACGTCACCGGAGGCACACATCAACCAAATAAGTGCTGCAGCACACGGGCGCCTGGCAAACCTGAGAATAGCGTTCCGATACCTTAATAAGGAATCGTTCAAGACACTGTACACTGTGTATGTTAGACCCATACTGGAGTATGCAGCACCAGTCTGGAACCCACACCTGGTCAAGCACGGCAAAAAGTTAGAGAAAGTACAAAGGTTTGCAACAAGGCTAGTTCCAGAGCTCAGGGGAATGTCGTACGAGGAAAGATTGAGGGAAATCAGACTGACGACACTGGAGGACAGAAGGGTCAGGGGAGACATGATAATGACATACAAGATACTGTGGGGAATAGACAAGGTGGACAGAGACAGGATGTCCCAGAGAGGAGACACAGAAACAAGGGGTCACAATTGGAAGCTGAAGACTCAGACGAGTCACAGAGACGTTAGGAAGTATTTCTTCAGTCATAGAGTCGTCAGGAAGTGAAATAGCCTAGCAAGTGAAGTAGTGGAGGCAGAAACCATACATAGTTTTAAGAAGAGGTATGACAAAGCTCAGGAAGCAGAGAGGGAGAGGACCTAGTAGCGATCAGTGAAGAGGCAGGGCCAGGAGCTGAGTCTCGACCCCTGCAGCCACAATTAGGTGAGTACACATGACAAACAGCCAGTGAGAAAACTGACCACGCAAATCCTCCCTCCCTCTCTCTCTCTCTCTCTCTCTCTCTCTCTCTCTCTCTCTCTCTCTCTCTCTCTCTCTCTCTCTCTCTCTCTCACTCTCTCTCTCTCTCTCTCTCTCTCTCTCTCTCTCTCTCTCTCTCTCTCTCTCTCTCTCTCTCTCTCTCTCTCTCTCTCTCTCTCTCTCTCTCTCTCTCTCTCAACCTCTCTACCTCTCCATCTTTCTCCCTCTCCTATCCCTCTCTCACTTCCCTTCTTTTTCTCTCTCTCCCCTTCTCGTTCTCTCTATATTTCACCCCTCTACCATCCGCCAATCTACCTCCCTCTCTTTTCTTCTCCACCCTCCATTCACCTTCCATTCTCCCTCTTTTTTTTTTTTTTTTTTTTTTTTTTTTTTTTTTTTTTTTTTTTTACACAGGGTTTGACAAGGTTAAGGATCCTAGCTTTATTGACAGCTATTTACAGGTTAAGATTCCTAACTTTATTGGCAAGCTAAGAGGCTATTACCTACATCAGCTCATTTGGAAAGCATTTTTATTGTTATGAGACATACAAGTAGGGAACAGGATGAAGTTGGAGCCATCTGTGGGCCAGCATTTTCATTTGATCAACTGACGTTATCTCGTTGACATCATTATGCTGTACGAGTGTGTTCCATACTCGAGTCATCCTGGGTATGTATGATCTCAGATGGAGTGATGTTCTGGAGAAGGGTACAGCCAGAGTGAAGTTGCTGCTTTCTGCCCGTCTTGTGGCATAAAAGCTTGTTTCACGCTGTCCTCGAAGTGGATCCAAGTGTGGTATTTTGACAATATTGGCCTTGTACATAACAGTAAGGCCACCCACATCCCTCCTATGTTGAAGGCTCTGCTGAAATGACAGATCTATCCAGGATGGGTCCAGGCGAGAGATGAGACGTCTTGCTCTGTTCTCTACTCTGTCAACAGTCGCAGATGAGAGGGGGCAGGCAAACCAAGAAAGTGGAGCATACTCAAGGTGTGAGCGTACTTGTGCCTCATGCAGGATCTTGCAACCCCTACTGTCAAGCAGATGCGAGATACGGCGAAGTGCTGTAAGCTTCCTGGCTGCCTTGTTTGCAAGATTTACAACATGGTTCTTCATGGTTAGTTTGGAGTCAAATTTCACCCCAAGGATATCAACTTCTTCTCCAGGTGCCAACATCGTCCCATTCATCCTTACTACTGCACCAGCATTACCATCATGGTGCCTAGAGACGATCTCTCTCTCTCTCTCTCTCTCTCTCTCTCTCTCTCTCTCTCTCTCTCTCTCTCTCTCTCTCTCTCTCTCTCTCTCTCTCTCTCTCTCTTTCTCTCTCTCTCTCTCTCTCTCTCTCTCTCTCTCTCTCTCTCTCTCTCTCTCTCTCTCTCTCTCTCTCTCTCTCTCTCTCTCTCTCTCTCTCTTTCTATCTATCTATCTATCTATCTATCTATCTCTCTTACCCGTCCCCCCTGGCTTACCCCTCACACCCCTCTCAACCTTAACTATCTCCCTATCATTCTCTCTCTCTCCCTCTCTCTCTCACTCTCTCTCCCCCTTTTCTATCTTTCTCTCCTCCCATCTTTCTTGTTCTCTCTGTCTCTCTCCCCCTCCCTCTATTTACCTACCAATCCATCTCCCTCTCCCTTCCTCTCCACCTTCCACCATCTTCCTTCCCTCCTCCTCCCCACTGGCTTCTCCCTCCTCCATCTCCTCCCGTACCTCTTCCCTCACCCCTCCCCACACCTTCCACCCATATATTTTCCTCCTCCTCCCCCCCAGCTTCTCCCTCTTCCATCTCCTCCCTCACCTCTTCCCTCACCCCCCACACACACTCTGAAAATACTTAAGCTTGTTTCTGGGATAAAACACATCAACTCCTATCTGTGGTAAAAAAAAATGGGTAACCAAAGAGGGCGGAAACTCAGGGGTCTGGGGGATGAACCAGGGAGAGAAGAACCTGGGAGGAAAGATTGGGAGGTGGAGCTCAAAAAAATGGAGGAGGAGTGGGAAAGGTACAGAAGGCAAAGGACCCAAGAAAATAAGGAGATTAGTCGACGAGCCAGAAACGAGTATGCACAGATACGGAGGGAGGCCCAGTGACAGTCCGAAAACGACATAGCATCGAAAGTCAAGTCTAACCCGAAACTGCTGTATGGCCACATTAGGAGGAAGACAACAGTCAAATACCAGGTGATCAGGCTGAGGAAAGAAGGTGGGGAAGCCACAAGAAACGAGCAATAGGTATGTGAGGAGCTCAACACGAGATTTAAGGAAGTATTTACTGTGGAGACAGGAAGGATTCTGGGAAGACAGAACAGAGGGGGACACCAACAAAGAATATACCAACAAGTGTTGGATGAGATACACACAACTGAGGAGGAGGTGAAAAAGCTACTAAGTAACCTTGATACCTCGGACATCATCTCCCCGTTGGACCTTAGGGAGGGAGCAGAAACGCTGTGTTTGCCACTAACCACAATCTTCAACACATCTCTTGAAACTGGGCAGCTACCTGAGGTATGGAAGACGGCAAATGTAGTTCCTATTTTTAAAAAAGGAGACAGAAAAGAGGCACTAAGCTGTTGACCAGTTTCACTGACATGTATAGTATACAAAGTCACCGAGAAGATTATAAGAAGGAGAGTGGTGGAGTACCTGGAACAGAACAAGAGTATAAACGACAAGCTGCACGGATTCATGGAAGAATAATTTTATGTCACAAACCTAGAGTTTTATGATGAAGTAACAGAAATAAGACACGAGAGAGAGGGGTGGGTTGACTGCATTTTCTATGACTGCAAGAAGGCCTTCGACACAGTTCCTCACAAGAAATTAGTGCAGAAGCTAGACGGTCAGGCGCATATAACAGGAAGGGAACTGCAATGGATCAGAGACTACCTGACAGGGAGGAAACAACGAGTCATGGTACGTGATGAGGTATCACAGTGGGCACCTGTGACGAGCAGAGTCCCACAGGGGTCGGTCCTAGGACCAGTGCTATTATTGGTATATGTGAATGACATGTTCGAAGGTATAGACTCAGAAGTGTCCCTGTTCCCAGATGATGTGAGGTTAATGAGAGGAATTAAATCAGATGAGGATCAGGCAGGGCTTCCAAGAGACCTGGATAGACTTAACACCTGGTCTGGCAACTGGCTTCTCGAATTTAACCCCGCCAAATGCAAAGTCATGAAGATCGGGGACGGGCAAAGAAGACCCCAGAAAGAGTATGGGCTAGGTGGTCAAAGGCTGCAAACCTCGCTCAAGGAGAAAGATCTTGGGATGAGTATAACACCGAGCACGTCTCCGGAAGCGCACATCAACCAGATAACTGCTGCAGTATATGGGCGCCTGGCAAACCTGAAAATAACGTTCCCATACCAGTTTGGAACCCACAGCGGGTCAAGCACGTCAAGAAATTAGATAGAGTGCAAAGGTTTGCGACAAGGTTAGTTCCAGACCTAAGGGAAATGCCCTATGAGGAAAGGTTAAGGAAAATCGGTCTGACGACACTGAAGGACAGGAGGGTTAGGGGAGACATGATAACGACATACAAAATACTGCGTGGAATAGACAAGGTGGACAGAGATAGGATGTTCCAGAGATGGGACACAGAAACAAGGGTCACACTTGGAAGTTGAAGACTCAGATGAGTCAAAGGGATGTCAGGAAATATTTCTTCAGTTATAGAGAAGTCAGGAAATGGAATAGTCTAGCATGTGATGTAGTGGAGCCAAGAACCATACATAGCTTTAAAACGAGGTATGATAAAGCTCATGGAGCAGGGAGTGAGAGGACCAAGTAGCATTCAGTGAAGAGGCGGGGCCAGGAGCTGAGTCTCGTCCCCTGCATCCACACTTACGTGAGTACACACGCACACTTACAATATGCTGTAGAATCCCACAGCACACTACCAGGCCCCCACCCCCACAGACCCCCCAGAACACGGCATTGGAGAGGAAACTGAAGGTATGGTACACCAACGCTGATGGAATAACTAATAAGTGGGAGGAGTGACACGAGAGAATCAAAGAGGCATCACCGGATATCATAGCTCTCATCCAAACCAAGCCACAGGAATGATAACAGATGCCATCTTTCAACGGGATATCAGATCCTGAGGTAAGACAGAGGGAACAGAGGGGGTAGAGGAGTGACACTGCTCATCAAAAACCAATAGGATTTTGATGACCTGGAGAGAGAAGGCAAAAGAGAAGCAAGAGACTCCATAATATGAACACTTCAATCTGGAGGTTCTAAGGTGATAATTGCAGTGATGTATAACCCACCACAGAACAGCAGGAGGCCAAGACAAGAATATGATGAGAGCAACAGCACAATGGTTGACACGCTGGCTGATGTGGCCAGAAGGGCAGGCAGGGCAAAACTACTAGCTGTGAAATTGACTGGGAAAATCTGGAGCCATATGGGGGATTCAGAAACGTGGAGGGCTAAGATGATGGAGCTATTACTGGAAAGCCTCGTGCATCAACACGTTACGGACACTACCAGAAAGAGAGGAGAGGATGAACCAGCATGACTGGGCCTAGTAATCACATTGAGTAGTTCAGACATTGAGGACATCACATATGAAACGTCCCTCGGAGATAGTGATCACATGGTCCAAAGATTCGAATACGTAGTAGAGTTACAAGTGGATAGAAGCTGATAGAGCGGGATGGGAGAAGTCGAACTACAACAGAGGGGGCTACACAGGCATGAAGAATTTCCTGCATAAGGTTTAGTAAGAAAGAGAACTGGCGGGAAAATCAGTAAATGAAATGATGGAATACGTGACAGCAAAATGCAAGGAAGCAGAGAAGACGTTCGTACAGAAGATTAATAGAAGTAATGGGAAGGCCAGGACGAGCCCTTGATTCACCCGAGGGTGTAGAGAAGCCAAAACTAAGTGCACTAGACAATGGAAAAAGTATAGAAATCCAAAGATTAAGGAAAATAAGGAGATCAGTCGAAGAGCCAGAATCGAATATGCACAGATAAGGGGGGAGGCCCAGTAGCAATACGAAAAAGACATAGCAGCAAAAGCCAAATCTGAACCAAAGCTGTTGTAGTCTCATTAGGAGGAAAACAACAGTCAAGAACCAGGTAATCAGACTGAGGAAAGAAAGAGGTGAGATCACAAGAAACGACCGAGAAATATGTGAAGAGCTTAATATGAAATTTAAAGGGGTATGAACAGTGGAGACAGAAAAGACTGCAAAAAGCTTTAGTGGTGGGGCGCACCAACAAGTGCTGGACACAATAAATGCAACTTAGGAAGTGAAAAGGCTACTAGGTGAACTAGATACCTGGGTCCTGAGAGCGGGAGCAGAGGCACTGTGTGTGCCACTAACAACAATCTTCAACACATCTTTTAAAACAGGGCACCTAAATGAGGTGTGGAAGACAGCAAATGCAGTCCTAATCTTCAAGAAAGGAGATAGACACGTGTCATTAAACTACAGAGCAGTGTCACTGACAGTTATAGTATGTAAAGTCATAGATAAGATTATCAGGAGAGTGGTGGCGCACCTACAAAGGAATAAGCTTATACACGACAACCAGCACGGTTTCAGGGAAGGGAAGTACTGTGTCACAAACTTACTGGAGTTTTACGACATAGTGACAGAAGTAAGACAGGAGAGAGAAGGATGGGTGGATTGCATTATTTTGGACTGTAAGAAGTCTTTCGGCACAGTACCACACAAGAGATTAGCGCAAAAGCTAGAGGAGCATGCAGGAATAATAGGAAAAGGTCTGCAATGGATCAGAGAATACCTGACAGGTATGATAGGTATGTTATGATACGTGACGAGGTGTCAAGGTGGGCACCTGTGACGAGCGGGGTTCCACAAGGGTCCGTGCTGTTTATGGTATATGTGAATGACATGAGGGAAGGGATAGAGTCAGAAGTGTCCCTGTTTGCAGGCAATGTGGAGCTAATTCGGAGAATTCAAATGGATGAAGATCATGTAGGACTACAAGGGAATCTGAACAGCCTGCAAGCCTGGTCCAACAACTGTCTCTTGGAGTATAGTCCCAGCAAGTGCAAAGTCATGAAGATTAGTGTAGGTCAAAGAAGACCGCAGACAGAGTACAGGTTATTCTTAAAGATGCCTGGCGTGCATTTGTTGCAGCAGTTATTTGGTGGATGTGCGCCTCAAGGGATACGCTAGGTATATTAAAGGCCCCCAATGGAAATAAGTCATTTTGTCTATGTAACTGTATTTGTGTATATCTGAAAAAACTAACATACTTAATATTCACCCCAGAGTTCTTCGTCTTTTCAAAATTGCACGTACCTAAAAAAAATTCAATAAAAAATACTTCGAGTTAAGATATACTGGCGACTAGTGTTTTGCACCAGGAAGAAGAGATAATATTTATTTTTTACATGGAAACCAATTTGTTTAATGAAATTTGAAATTTAAAATTTACGTAGCTCAAAGGGAGAGCGAAGTTTTCATTTTATAACGTCCATCTACATAGAAAGTTTAAAGCTTATAAAAAGACATTATCTAATATTTATTCTGATTCCAACGATTTAAAGTTTTTTTTAACAATTTCAGTAAAATTTCAAATTTTTAACATCACAGTTAAGACATACAGAGCATCTTCCCCCTCCTGCTGGTCCTCCTCCTGCTGGTCCTCCTCCTGCTGGTCCTCCTCCTACTGGTCCTCTTCCTGCTGGTCCTCCTCCTGCTGGTCCTCCTCCTGCTGGTCCTCCTCCTGCTGGTCCTCCTCCTGCTGGTCCTCCTCCTACTGGTCCTCTTCCTGCTGGTCCTCCTCCTGCTGGTCCTCCTCCTGCTCATCCTCCTGCTGGTCCTCCTCCTCGTCCTCCTCCTCCTCCTCCTCCTCCTCCTCCTCCTCCTCCTCCTCCTCCTCCTCCTTCTCCTCCTCCTCGTCCTCCTCCTCCTCCTCCTCCTCCTCCTCCTCCTCCTCCTCCTCCTCCTCGTTCTCCTCCTCGTCCTCCTCCTCCTCCTCCTCCTCCTCCTCCTCCTCCTCCTCGTGAGATACACCAGCCAAATGTAAATCAGTATCGCTATTTATTAAAACTTTCAAATTTGTACTTTTGTAACTCAGCCACAAGACAAGTCATACCTTCAAGAAAACACAAAAGGAATAAAAACTGTAATCCCATCAAAAGATACATTCTCCAGTTATCGCACAGACTACAACGATATCATTTTTTAACTAATTTAGTCTACTGACAAATTTGCTGGCACACAAACTGATTTCAGCGGGTTCTATATTATTCATGAGATGTATCAGGTGCTAAATGTCGAAACTATTAAGAAGAGATTCATTCAAATATGTTTTATGTGATTTAATGAGAACAAAAATTCCACACTATTTTACACATAATTGGGAAATGTTGAACTACACACATGATTTTTATGATTCCGAATTAGGAAGCATTTTTTTAACGGTTGAAGCCAAGCAGTTGGGGGTGAGGAAGTTATCACAGCTATTAAAGGAACATTAGTCGTAGGGCATCCGCATATGCCAGTTGCTTCCAGAATCTTGTTCTATTTACCTTACTCCAGTGTTGAAAATTTAAAGGCAATTGGGTGAGGCATTCTCGTGTCCTCAGAGAAATAAAACGAAGAGACAGAAGAGGATGTAGAAAAACAGGCAACATGTTAATGATCCTTCTTCTTGGGGTATTTAATTAAATTTCCTTCATATTAATATTATCCAGTACTTCCCTTTGTGATATCCACTCCTATATTAATAATACTTTTTTTTTCACTAAACGTATACCTGGGAAAAATAAAACCTGAATATTTCTAACAGAATTCGACGAAAACCTGTGAGTTGCTGAATACCACCCTGTGTGACGGAGACGCCGTTGACCTCTTGAACTCTCCTGGCTGGAACTACTATGACCTACAAGATTCCCAGGATCAGGTATGTAACTCTGTATGCAGAGTCACCTAGTAAGAGCAAAGGGACAAGATCAAGAAAAAGTTAAAAGAGTGTGAGGCATGAGAGAGAACCGAGACACAGTTTAGAAGTATTGCGATTACAAAGACTTACTTGTCGGTTCTTCATATGGGAAATTTCGCAAAACAACCATAGGAGAGGGGAGTTCAATGATAGCTCTAGGTCTTTCGTGTTCCAGCAATACACTTTTTCAAAATGAATTAATGTGTTTCCCAAATGTCCTAAAAGGATTTAACTTACAAGTAGTTTATAAGAATTCTTGGACTGTTAAAAGGATGTTGACCAAGAATTCCCCCAAAACTGTGTTAGTGGTGTTTTGCAGGGTCGGGAGTAATGGGCTGCAATTTATATTATATAGAGCATACTGGCAAACCTCTTGATGTCAGGTTAGCACCACAACACTGGTACTTAATCTGAACTGCTTGAGAATCCAATGCCACATTTAACCACACAGGCTTGCAATAACCCTGGAAAACGGTCTGAAGGCAGAATTCTATATCCCAGTTCTTCTCGGCTACAAGAAAATATTTCAGAAATATCAGTTATAAAACATGATAACCTTTTGTTATATAATAGTAGCTAAAGACTGCTCAAACTTGACTCATTATTGAAGATGCTTTACATAACCTTAAGCCGGATTCTTATAGAAATGCTCCTTACTGTCTTAAATGTCGTAATTCAACACAAATAAACTGAGGTTAACTTAGGCACAAAAAAATTATGCTTTGGTTTCTGCTTGTCTGTCTTCTCTTTGTGTGCTGAACAGTTGTGTTCTATTGTTTTCATCATTTATAGACACAGTACCTTAAACCTCTGACTTAAGGATTCCCACTCGTTCTTATGTTACTGCCCACCATCCATTATTTCATTTCCCATTTTTCTGGATAGATAGCAATTACTAAGCAATATCTATTTATTTTTTTTGTCTGCAGGCTTAGATCAAACTGACTAATGACCTGGAAACCTATATAGATGAATATTTCGTTGGTAATTGGAAAACACATATTGGAGAAAAATCCAATTGCTATGAAAATTTTCATAACAATGAATAAGATTTCCCACAAATAACAGAAAAGTACATTCACAAGTTTATAATATATATATACAAATTCCAAACTGAAAGTAAGTCTAAATTTGCAAAAAAAAAAAAATCGAGTAGGTACCCCATCGCAAACTACTGTTAGATACGACCGAGCATGGTAGAGGAGAAACTTTATGCCTCGATGAATGACTGTTTCACAAATAGGAAACAGTAGCAAAAAGTAAAGAGTGGAGTTCCTCAGGGATCGATTTTTGGTTCCATTCATTTCGGTGTTCATAAATTATCTTGATATAGGGCAAACATCTACTGCAAGATGACAAAATATGTGGATAACAAACTTGAAAAAAAATCTAGCATTCACAGTAAACTGAGTTTTCAGAGTGATCGTGACAATTTAGCACAGTGGTCCATGACTTTAAAAATGAGTGTTAATGTTGACTAGGGCAAAGTAAAACATTTTAAGATATAAAGAATAAAAGGCACAATACCGTGACTGGAACAATAAACAAACAACCGGCACATAGGAGACATGAGCTCAAGACGTTTCTGTCAGATTTGGACCATCATCTAGTTGTCACAAGTTACAGTCTCCTATGTGCGAGTTATAATAATGTCCAACATTATAAAATGCTCACTAACAAACTATCCAAAAACATTGACGGAAATTACCATGGAGTAATCAAAAGCAACATCAAGAGTACCGATCAGTGCCATTATGAGATCAGCAAAACAAGTGTTTCAAGGCTAGAAATTTTTAATATCACACTGGTGAGGGTGCAGAGATGGGTAACCAGACAGAGAGAGAGAGAGAGAGAGAGAGAGAGAGAGAGAGAGAGAGAGAGAGAGAGAATCACAGTCTCTGAAGAAAGATTCTCAAAGCACTTAACTCTTTTCTCTCGTAGAAAACTGAGGACACGAAAAGATTTCATTCAGGCCTTAATATATTGAATAGATTTGGTATACTCAAAACATGAAAATTGATTTAAATTGCAAATGAGATATAAACTCTAAACAATGAAACAATAATTCGAGGCAGGAGATACAACACGAATGTATGAGAGATATAACAAAAATATATTGTAGATTAGAACAAACGTCCCGCTAAAAGCTGTTGGGGCGATGAAAAAGCAGTCTTGCAAGCATGCGTTTTAGGTAGATCCTGTGCTGGGGGATCCTGAAATTAACGGATTCCTAATAAATGTTAGGCAACTACATCATGACGATCAGCAATGAACCACTCAAGTTAATACAGTTTTAGAATAGGATTTAGTGATAGGTACTGTAGAAGTCCTAGCAGTGGACCACGTCTACTACACCATAAACAAGTAAAACTAGCAGTAACTAGAAGTGTCACAAAGGTTTCAACTAGGAGTTCAACCACTGATAACACAGCTGTGTGAGTGATGGTGGAAAAATATGAGTAGTAACTGTAGGAACAATAATTTGTGTGGACCTCCTTGTGTGAGCCTCCTTGTGTGGACCTCCTTGTGTGAGCCTCCTTGTGTGGGCTTCCATGTGTGGGCCTCCTTGTGTGGGCTTCCATGTGTGGGCCTCCTTGTGTGGGCTTCCTTGTGTGGGCTTCCTTGTGTGGGCTTCCTTGTGTGGGCTTCCATGTGTGGGCCTCCTTGTGTGGGCTTCCTTGTGTGGACCTCCTTGTGTGGGCCTCCTTGTGTGGGCTTCCTTGTGTGGGCTTCCTTGTGTGGGCTTCCTTGTGTGGGCTTCCATGTGTGGGCTTCCTTGTGTGGGCTTCCATGTGTGGGCCTCCTTGTGTGGGCTTCCTTGTGTGGGCTTCCTTGTGTGGGCTTCCATGTGTAGGCCTCCTTGTGTGGGCTTCCTTGTGTGGGCTTCCATGTGTGGGCCTCCTTGTGTGGGCTTCCTTGTGTGGGCTTCCTTGTGTGGGCTTCCATGTGTAGGCCTCCTTGTGTGGGCTTCCTTGTGTGGGCTTCCTTGTGTGGGCTTCCATGTGTAGGCCTCCTTGTGTGGGCTTCCTTTTGTGGGCTTCCATGTGTGGGCCTCCTTGTGTGGGCTGCCTTGTGTGGGCTTCCTTGAGTGGGCCTCCTTGTGTGAGCCTCCTTGTGTGAGCCTCCTTGTGTGGGCTTCCTTGTGTGGGCCTCCGTGTGTGTGCCTCATTGTGTGGGCTTCCTTGTGTGGGCTTCCTTGTGTGGGCCTCCTTGTGTGAGCCTCTTTGTGTGAGCCTCCTTGTGTGGGCTTCCTTGTGTGGACCTCCTTGTGTGGGCTTCCTCGTGTGGACCTCCTTGTGTGGGCCTCCTTGTGTGAGCCTCCTTGTGTGGACCTCCTTGTGTGGGCTTCCTTGTGTGGGCCTCCTTGTGTGGGCCTCCTTGTGTGGGCATCCTTGTGTGGGCTTCCTTCTGTGGGCCTCCTTGTGTGAGCCTCCTTGTGTGAGCCTCCTTGTGTGGGCTTCCTTGTGTGAGCCTCCTTGTGTGGGCCTCCTTGTGTGGGCTTCCTTGTGTGGGCTTCCTTGTGTGGGCTTCCTTGTGTGGGCTTCCTTGTGTGGGCCTCCTTGTGTGGGCCTCCTTGTGTGGACCTCCTTGTGTGGGCTTCCTTGTGTGAGCCTCCTTGTGTGGGCTTCCTTGTGTGAGCCTCCTTGTGTGAGCCTCCTTGTGTGGGCTTCCTTGTGTGAGCCTCCTTGTGTGAGCCTCCTTGTGTGGGCTTCCTCGTGTGAGCCTTCTTGTGTGAGCCTCCTTGTGTGGGCCTCCTTGTGAGGGCTTCCATGTGTGGGCCTCCATGTGTGAGCCCAATTGTGTGGGCCTCCTTGTGTGGGCTTTAACGTGTGGGCCTCCTTGTATGGGCTTCCTTGTGTGGACCTTCTTGTGTGAGCCTCCTTGTGTGGGCCTCCTTGTGTGGGCTTCCTTGTATGGACCTCCTTGTGTGGGTTTCCATGTGTGGGCCTCCTTGTGTGAGCCTCCTTGTGTGAGCCTCCTTGTGTGGGCCTCCTTGTGTGGGCTTCCTTGTGTAGGCCTCCTTGTGTGGGCTTCCTTGTGTGGGCCTCCTTGTGTGGGCTTAATTGTGTGAGCCTCCTTGTGTGGGCCTCCTTTTGTGGACCTCCTTGAGTGGGCCTCCTTGTGTGAGCTTCCATGTGTGGGCCTCCTTGTGTGGGCTTCAATGTGTGGGCCTCCTTGTGTGGGCTTCCTTGTGTGGACCTCCTTGTGTGGGCTTCCTTGTGTGGGCCTCCTTGTGTGGGCTTCCTTGTGTGGACCTCCTTGTGTGGGCCTCCTTGTGTGGGCCTCCTTGTGTGGGCTTCCTTGTTTGAGCTTCCTTGTGTGAGCCTCCTTGTGTGGGCCTCCTTGTGTGGACTTCCTTGTTTGGACCTCCTTGTGTGAGCCTCCTTGTGTGGGCTTCCTTGTGTGGGCCTCCTTGTATGGGCTTCCTTTTGTGAGCCTCTTTGTGTGGGCTTCCTTGTGTGGACCTCCTCGTGAGAGCCTCCTTGTGTGGATCTCCTTGTGTGAGCCTCCTTGTGTAGGCTTCCATGTGTGGGCCTCCTTGTGTGGGCTTCCTTGTGTGGACCTCCTTGTGTGGGTTTCCTTGTGTGGGCCTCCTTTTGTGGGCTTCCTTGTGTGGATCTCCTTGTGTGGGCCTCCTTGTGTGGGCCTCCTTGTGTGGGCTTCCTTGTTTGAGCTTCCTTGTGTGAGCCTCCTTGTGTGGGCCTCCTTGTGTGGACTTCCTTGTTTGGACCTCCTTGTGTGAGCCTCCTTGTGTGGGCTTCCTTGTGTGGGCCTCCTTGTATGGGCTTCCTTTTGTGAGCCTCCTTGTGTGGGCTTCCTTGTGTGGACCTCCTCGTGTGAGCCTCCTTGTGTGGATCTCCTTGTGTGGGCCTCCTTGTGTGGGCTTCCTTGTGTGGATCTCCTTGTGTGGGCCTCCTTGTGTGGGCCTCCTTGTGTGGGCTTCCTTGTTTGAGCATCCTTGTGTGAGCCTCCTTGTGTGGGCCTCCTTGTATGGACTTCCTTGTTTGGACCTCCTTGTGTGAGCCTCCTTGTGTGGGCTTCCTTGTGTGGGCCTCCTTGTATGGGCTTCCTTTTGTGAGCCTCCTTGTGTGGGCTTCCTTGTGTGGACCTCCTCGTGTGAGCCTCCTTGTGTGGATCTCCTTGTGTGAGCCTCCTTGTGTGGGCTTCCTTGTGTGGACCTTTTTGTGTGGGCTTCCTTGTGTTGGCCTCCTTGTGTGGGCTTCCTTGTGTGGGCATCCTTCTTTGGGCTTCCTTGTGTGGACCTTCTTGTGTGGGCCTACTTGTGTGGACCTGCTTGTTTGAGCCTCCTTGTGTGGGCTTCCATGTGTGGGCCTCCTTGTGTGAGCCACCTTGTGTGGGCCTCCTTGTGTGGGCTTCCTTGTGTGGACCTCCTTGTGTGGGCTTCCTTGTGTGAGCCTCCTTGTGTGAGCCTCCTTGTGAGGGCTTCCTTGTGTGAGCCTTCTTGTGTGAGCCTCCTTGTGTGGGCCTCCTTGTGAGGGCTTCCATGTGTGGGCCTCCTTGTATGAGCCTAATTGTGTGGGCCTCCTTGTGTGGGCTTCAATGTGTGGGCCTCCTTGTATGGGCTTCCTTGTGTGGACCTTCTTGTGTGAGCCTCCATGTGTGGGCCTCCTTGTGTGGCTTCCTTGTGTGGACCTCCTTGTTTGGGTTTCCATGTGTGGGCCTCCTTGTGTGGGCTTCCTTGTGTGGGCCTCCTTGTGTGGGCTTAATTGTGTGAGCCTCCTTGTGTGGGCCTCCTTGTGTGGACCTCCTTGAGTGGGCCTCCTTGTGTGAGCCTCCTTGTGTGGGCCTCCTTGTGTGGGCTTCCATGTGTGGGCCTCCTTGTGTGGGCTTAGTTGTGTGGACCTCCTTGTGTGGGCTTCCTTGTGAGGACCTCCTTGTGTGGGCTTCCTTGTGTGGACCTCCTTGTGTGGGCTTCCTTGTGTGGGCCACCTTGTGTGGGCTTCCTTGTGTGGACCTACTTGTGTGGGCCTCCTTGTGTGGGCCTCCTTGTGTGGGCTTCCTTGTTTGAGCTTCCTTGCGTGAGCCTCCTTGTGTGGGCCTCCTTGTGTGGACTTCCTTGTTTGGACCTGCTTGTGTGAGCCTCCTTGTGTGGGCTTCCTTGTGTGGGCCTCCTTGTATGGGCTTCCTTGTGTGAGCCTCCTTGTGTGGGCTTCCTTGTGTGGACCTCCTCGTGTGAGCCTCCTTGTGTGGACCTCCTTGTGTGAGCCTCCTTGTATGGGCTTCTTTGTGTGGACCTTTTTGTGTGGGCTTCCTTGTGTTGGCCTCCTTGTGTGGGCTTCCTTGTGTGGGCCTCCTTGTGTGGGCCTCCTTGTTTGGGCTTCCTTGTGTGGACCTTCTTGTGTGGGTCTACTTGTGTGGACCTCCTTGTGTGAGCCTCCTTGTGTGGGCTTCCATGTGTGGGCCTCCTTGTGTGAGCCACCTTGTGTGGGCCTCCTTGTGTGGGCTTCCTTGTGTGAGCCTCCGAGAGTGGGCCTCCTTGTGTGGGCCTCCTTGTGTGGGCTTCCTTGTGTGGACCTCCTTGTGTGGGCTTCCTTGTGTGAGCCTCCTTGTGTGGGCTTCCTTGTGTGGACCTCCTCGTGTGAGCCTCCTTGTGTGGACATCCTTGTGTGAGCCTCCTTGTGTGGGCTTCCTTGTGTGGACCTTTTTGTGTGGGCTTCCTTGTGTGGACCTTCTTGTGTGGGCCTACTTGTGTGGACCTCCTTGTGTGAGCCTCCTTGTGTGGGCTTCTATGTGTGGGCCTCCTTGTGTGAGCCACCTTGTGTGGGCCTCCTTGTGTGGGCCTCCTTGTGTGGGCTTCCTTGTGTGGACCTCCTTGTGTGGGCTTCCTTGTGTGGGCCTCCTTGTGTGGGCTTCCTTGTGTGAGCCTCCTTGTGTGAGCCTCCTTGTGTGGGCCTCCTTGTGTGGGCTTCCTTGTGTGGACCTCCTTGTGTGGGCTTCCATGTGTGGGCCTCCTTGTGGGGGCTTCCTTTTGTGAGTCTCCTTGTGTGGGCTTCCTTGTGTGGGCCTCCTTGTTTGGGCTTCCTTGTGTGGGCTTCCTTGTGTGAGCCTCCTTGTGTGGGCTTCCTTGTGTGGGCCTCCTTGTGTGGGCTTCCTTGTGTGGACCTCCTTGTGTGAGCCTCCTTGTGTGGATCTCCTTGAGTGGGCCTCCTTGTGTGGGCCTCCTTGAGTGGGCCTCCATGTGTGGGCCTCCTTGTGGGGGCTTCCTTTTGTGAGCCTCCTTGTGTGGACTTCCTTGTGTGGGCCTCCTTGTTTGGGCTTCCTTGTGTGGGCTTCCTTGTGTGAGCCTCCTTGTGTGGGCTTCCTTGTGTGGGCCTCCTTGTGTGGACCTCCTTGTGTGGACCTCCTTGTGTGGGCCACATTGTGTGAGTCTCCTTGGTGGGCCTCCTTGTGTGGACTACATTGTGTGGGTCTCTTTGTATGCTCCTCCTTGTGTGGACCTCCTTGTATGGGCCACATTGAGTGGGTCTCCTTGGGGTGGGCCTCCTTGTGTAGGCCACATTGTGTGGATCTCCTTGTATGGGCCTCCTCGTGTGTGCCACATTGTGTGGGTCTCCTTGTGTGGGCCTCCTTGTGTGGGCCACATTGTGTGGGTCTCCATGTATGAGCCTCGTTGTGTGGGCCACATTGTGTGGGTCTCCTTGTATGGGCCTCCTTGTGTGGGCCTCCTTGTGTGGGCCACATTGTGTGGGCCTCATTGTGTGGGCCTCCATGTGTGGGCTACATTGTGTGGGTCTCATTGTGTTGGCCTTCTCCTTCTTTGAGACCTCCTTATGTAGGTTTCTGTGTGGGCCTCCTTCTTTGAGGCCTCTTTGTGTGGGTCTCATTGTGTGGGCCTCCTTGTGTGGGCCTCCTTGTGTGGGCCACATTGTGTGGGTCTCATTGTGTGGGTCTCATTGCGTGGGCCTCCTTGTGTGGGTCTCATTGTGTGGGCCTTCTCCTTCTTTGAGACCTCCTTGTGTAGGTCTCTGTGTGGGCCTCCTTGTGTGGGCTTAATTGTGTGAGCCTCCTTGTGTGGGCCTCCTTGTGTGGACCTCCTTGAGTGGGCCTCCTTGTGTGAGCCTCCTTGTGTGGGCCTCCTTGTGTGGGCTTCCATGTGTGGGCCTCCTTGTGTGGGCTTCCTTGTGTGGACCTCCTTGTGTGGGCTTCCTTGTGTGGACCTCCTTGTGTGGGCTTCCTTGTGTGGACCTCCTTGTGTGGGCTTCCTTGTGTGGGCCTCCTTGTGTGGGCTTCCTTGTGTGGACCTCCTTGTGTGGGCCTCCTTGTGTGGGCCTCCTTGTGTGGGCTTCCTTGTTTGAGCTTCCTTGTGTGAGCCTCCTTGTGTGGGCCTCCTTGTGTGGACTTCCTTGTTTGGACCTCCTTGTGTGAGCCTCCTTGTGTGGGCTTCCTTGTGTGGGCCTCCTTGTATGGGCTTCCTTTTGTGAGCCTCTTTGTGTGGGCTTCCTTGTGTGGACCTCCTCGTGTGAGCCTCCTTGTGTGGATCTCCTTGTGTGAGCCTCCTTGTGTGGGCTTCCATGTGTGGGCCTCCTTGTGTGGGCTTCCTTGTGTGGACCTCCTTGTGTGGGCTTCCTTGTGTGGGCCTCCTTTTGTGGGCTTCCTTGTGTGGATCTCCTTGTGTGGGCCTCCTTGTGTGGGCCTCCTTGTGTGGGCTTCCTTGTTTGAGCTTCCTTGTGTGAGCCTCCTTGTGTGGGCCTCCTTGTGTGGACTTCCTTGTTTGGACCTCCTTGTGTGAGCCTCCTTGTGTGGGCTTCCTTGTGTGGGCCTCCTTGTATGGGCTTCCTTTTGTGAGCCTCCTTGTGTGGGCTTCCTTGTGTGGACCTACTCGTGTGAGCCTCCTTGTGTGGATCTCCTTGTGTGGGCCTCCTTGTGTGGGCTTCCTTGTGTGGATCTCCTTGTGTGGGCCTCCTTGTGTGGGCCTCCTTGTGTGGGCTTCCTTGTTTGAGCATCCTTGTGTGAGCCTCCTTGTGTGGGCCTCCTTGTGTGGACTTCCTTGTTTGGACCTCCTTGTGTGAGCCTCCTTGTGTGGGCTTCCTTGTGTGGGCCTCCTTGTATGGGCTTCCTTTTGTGAGCCTCCTTGTGTGGGCTTCCTTGTGTGAACCTCCTCGTGTGAGCCTCCTTGTGTGGATCTCCTTGTGTGAGCCTCCTTGTGTGGGCTTCCTTGTGTGGACCTTTTTGTGTGGGCTTCCTTGTGTTGGCCTCCTTGTGTGGGCTTCCTTGTGTGGGCCTCCTTCTTTGGGCTTCCTTGTGTGGACCTTCTTGTGTGGGCCTACTTGTGTGGACCTGCTTGTGTGAGCCTCCTTGTGTGGGCTTCCATGTGTGGGCCTCCTTGTGTGAGCCACCTTGTGTGGACCTCCTTGTGTGGGCTTCCTTGTGTGGACCTCCTTGTGTGGGCTTCCTTGTGTGAGCCTCCTTGTGTGAGCCTCCTTGTGAGGGCTTCCTTGTGTGAGCCTTCTTGTGTGAGCCTCCTTGTGTGGGCCTCCTTGTGAGGGCTTCCATGTGTGGGCCTCCTTGTATGAGCCTAATTGTGTGGGCCTCCTTGTGTGGGCTTCAATGTGTGGGCCTCCTTGTATGGGCTTCCTTGTGTGGACCTTCTTGTGTGAGCCTCCATGTGTGGGCCTCCTTGTGTGGCTTCCTTGTGTGGACCTCCTTGTTTGGGTTTCCATGTGTGGGCCTCCTTGTGTGGGCTTCCTTGTGTGGGCCTCCTTGTGTGGGCTTAATTGTGTGAGCCTCCTTGTGTGGGCCTCCTTGTGTGGACCTCCTTGAGTGGGCCTCCTTGTGTGAGCCTCCTTGTGTGGGCCTCCTTGTGTGGGCTTCCATGTGTGGGCCTCCTTGTGTGGGCTTAGTTGTGTGGACCTCCTTGTGTGGGCTTCCTTGTGAGGACCTCCTTGTGTGGGCTTCCTTGTGTGGACCTCCTTGTGTGGGCTTCCTTGTGTGGGCCACCTTGTGTGGGCTTCCTTGTGTGGACCTCCTTGTGTGGGCCTCCTTGTGTGGGCCTCCTTGTGTGGGCTTCCTTGTTTGAGCTTCCTTGCGTGAGCCTCCTTGTGTGGGCCTCCTTGTGTGGACTTCCTTGTTTGGACCTCCTTGTGTGAGCCTCCTTGTGTGGGCTTCCTTGTGTGGGCCTCCTTGTATGGGCTTCCTTGTGTGAGCCTCCTTGTGTGGGCTTCCTTGTGTGGACCTCCTCGTGTGAGCCTCCTTGTGTGGACCTCCTTGTGTGAGCCTCCTTGTATGGGCTTCTTTGTGTGGACCTTTTTGTGTGGGCTTCCTTGTGTTGGCCTCCTTATGTGGGCTTCCTTGTGTGGGCCTCCTTGTGTGGGCCTCCTTGTTTGGGCTTCCTTGTGTGGACCTTCTTGTGTGGGTCTACTTGTGTGGACCTCCTTGTGTGAGCCTCCTTGTGTGGGCTTCCATGTGTGGGCCTCCTTGTGTGAGCCACCTTGTGTGGGCCTCCTTGTGTGGGCTTCCTTGTGTGAGCCTCCGAGAGTGGGCCTCCTTGTGTGGGCCTCCTTGTGTGGGCTTCCTTGTGTGGACCTCCTTGTGTGGGCTTCCTTGTGTGAGCCTCCTTGTGTGGGCTTCCTTGTGTGGACCTCCTCGTGTGAGCCTCCTTGTGTGGACATCCTTGTGTGAGCCTCCTTGTGTGGGCTTCCTTGTGTGGACCTTTTTGTGTGGGCTTCCTTGTGTGGACCTTCTTGTGTGGGCCTACTTGTGTGGACCTCCTTGTGTGAGCCTCCTTGTGTGGGCTTCTATGTGTGGGCCTCCTTGTGTGAGCCACCTTGTGTGGGCCTCCTTGTGTGGGCCTCCTTGTGTGGGCTTCCTTGTGTGGACCTCCTTGTGTGGGCTTCCTTGTGTGGGCCTCCTTGTGTGGGCTTCCTTGTGTGAGCCTCCTTGTGTGAGCCTCCTTGTGTGGGCCTCCTTGTGTGGGCTTCCTTGTGTGGACCTCCTTGTGTGGGCTTCCATGTGTGGGCCTCCTTGTGGGGGCTTCCTTTTGTGAGTCTCCTTGTGTGGGCTTCCTTGTGTGGGCCTCCTTGTTTGGGCTTCCTTGTGTGGGCTTCCTTGTGTGAGCCTCCTTGTGTGGGCTTCCTTGTGTGGGCCTCCTTGTGTGGGCTTCCTTGTGTGGACCTCCTTGTGTGAGCCTCCTTGTGTGGATCTCCTTGAGTGGGCCTCCTTGTGTGGGCCTCCTTGAGTGGGCCTCCATGTGTGGGCCTCCTTGTGGGGGCTTCCTTTTGTGAGCCTCCTTGTGTGGACTTCCTTGTGTGGGCCTCCTTGTTTGGGCTTCCTTGTGTGGGCTTCCTTGTGTGAGCCTCCTTGTGTGGGCTTCCTTGTGTGGGCCTCCTTGTGTGGACCTCCTTGTGTGGACCTCCTTGTGTGGGCCACATTGTGTGAGTCTCCTTGGTGGGCCTCCTTGTGTGGACTACATTGTGTGGGTCTCTTTGTATGCTCCTCCTTGTGTGGACCTCCTTGTATGGGCCACATTGAGTGGGTCTCCTTGGGGTGGGCCTCCTTGTGTAGGCCACATTGTGTGGATCTCCTTGTATGGGCCTCCTCGTGTGTGCCACATTGTGTGGGTCTCCTTGTGTGGGCCTCCTTGTGTGGGCCACATTGTGTGGGTCTCCTTGTATGAGCCTCGTTGTGTGGGCCACATTGTGTGGGTCTCCTTGTATGGGCCTCCTTGTGTGGGCCTCCTTGTGTGGGTCACATTGTGTGGGCCTCATTGTGTGGGCCTCCATGTGTGGGCCACATTGTGTGGGTCTCATTTTGTTGGCCTTCTCCTTCTTTGAGACCTCCTTATGTAGGTTTCTGTGTGGGCCTCCTTCTTTGAGGCCTCTTTGTGTGGGTCTCATTGTGTGGGCCTCCTTGTGTGGGCCTCCTTGTGTGGGCCACATTGTGTGGGTCTCATTGTGTGGGTCTCATTGCGTGGGCCTCCTTGTGTGGGTCTCATTGTGTGGGCCTTCTCCTTCTTTGAGACCTCCTTGTGTAGGTCTCTGTGTGGGCCTCCTTGTGTGGGCTTAATTGTGTGAGCCTCCTTGTGTGGGCCTCCTTGTGTGGACCTCCTTGAGTGGGCCTCCTTGTGTGAGCCTCCTTGTGTGGGCCTCCTTGTGTGGGCTTCCATGTGTGGGCCTCCTTGTGTGGGCTTCCTTGTGTGGACCTCCTTGTGTGGGCTTCCTTGTGTGGACCTCCTTGTGTGGGCTTCCTTGTGTGGACCTCCTTGTGTGGGCTTCCTTGTGTGGGCCTCCTTGTGTGGGCTTCCTTGTGTGGACCTCCTTGTGTGGGCCTCCTTGTGTGGGCCTCCTTGTGTGGGCTTCCTTGTTTGAGCTTCCTTGCGTGAGCCTCCTTGTGTGGGCCTCCTTGTGTGGACTTCCTTGTTTGGACCTCCTTGTGTGAGCCTCCTTGTGTGGGCTTCCTTGTGTGGGCCTCCTTGTATGGGCTTCCTTGTGTGAGCCTCCTTGTGTGGGCTTCCTTGTGTGGACCTCCTCGTGTGAGCCTCCTTGTGTGGACCTCCTTGTGTGAGCCTCCTTGTGTGGGCTTCCTTGTGTGGACCTTTTTGTGTGGGCTTCCTTGTGTTGGCCTCCTTGTGTGGGCTTCCTTGTGTGGGCCTCCTTGTTTGGGCTTCCTTGTGTGGACCTTCTTGTGTGAGTCTACTTGTGTGGACCTCCTTGTGTGAGCCTCCTTGTGTGGGCTTCCATGTGTGGGCCTCCTTGTGTGAGCCACCTTGTGTGGGCCTCCTTGTGTGGGCTTCCTTGTGTAAGCCTCCGTGAGTGGGCCTCCTTGTGTGGGCCTCCTTGTGTGGGCTTCCTTGTGTGGACCTCCTTGTGTGGGCTTCCTTGTGTGAGCCTCCTTGTGTGGGCTTCCTTGTGTGGACCTCCTCGTGTGAGCCTCCTTGTGTGGACCTCCTTGTGTGAGCCTCCTTGTGTGGGCTTCCTTGTGTGGACCTTTTTGTGTGGGCTTCCTTGTGTTGGCCTCCTTGTGTGGGCTTCCTTGTGTGGGCCTCCTTGTTTGGGCTTCCTTGTGTGGACCTTCTTGTGTGGGCCTACTTGTGTGGACCTCCTTGTGTGAGCCTCCTTGTGTGGGCTTCTATGTGTGGGCCTCCTTGTGTGAGCCACCTTGTGTGGGCCTCCTTGTGTGGGCCTCCTTGTGTGGGCTTCCTTGTGTGGACCTCCTTGTGTGGGCTTCCTTGTGTGAGCCTCCTTGTGTGGGCTTCCTTGTGTGGACCTCCTTGTGTGGGCTTCTTTGTGTGGGCCTCCTTGTGTGGGCCTCCTTTTGTGGGCCTCCTTGTGTAGGCTTCCTTTTGTGGGCCTCCTTGTGTGGGCTTCCTTGTGTGGGCCTCCTTGTGTGGGCTTCCTTGTGTGAGCCTCCTTGTGTGAGCCTCCTTGTGTGGGCCTCCTTGTGTGGGCTTCCTTGTGTGGACCTCCTTGTGTGGGCTTCCATGTGTGGGCCTCCTTGTGGGGGCTTCCTTTTGTGAGTCTCCTTGTGTGGGCTTCCTTGTGTGGGCCTCCTTGTTTGGGCTTCCTTGTGTGGGCTTCCTTGTGTGAGCCTCCTTGTGTGGGCTTCCTTGTGTGGGCCTCCTTGTGTGGGCTTCCTTGTGTGGACCTCCTTGTGTGAGCCTCCTTGTGTGGATCTCCTTGAGTGGGCCTCCTTGTGTGGGCCTCCTTGAGTGGGCCTCCATGTGTGGGCCTCCTTGTGGGGGCTTCCTTTTGTGAGCCTCCTTGTGTGGACTTCCTTGTGTGGGCCTCCTTGTTTGGGCTTCCTTGTGTGGGCTTCCTTGTGTGAGCCTCCTTGTGTGGGCTTCCTTGTGTGGGCCTCCTTGTGTGGACCTCCTTGTGTGGACCTCCTTGTGTGGGCCACATTGTGTGAGTCTCCTTGGTGGGCCTCCTTGTGTGGACCACATTGTGTGGGTCTCTTTGTATGCTCCTCCTTGTGTGGACCTCCTTGTATGGGCCACATTGAGTGGGTCTCCTTGGGGTGGGCCTCCTTGTGTAGGCCACATTGTGTGGATCTCCTTGTATGGGCCTCCTCGTGTGTGCCACATTGTGTGGGTCTCATTGTGTGGGCCTCCTTGTGTGGGCCACATTGTGTGGGTCTCCTTGTATGAGCCTCGTTGTGTGGGCCACATTGTGTGGGTCTCCTTGTATGGGCCTCCTTGTGTGGGCCTCCTTGTGTTGGCCACATTGTGTGGGCCTCATTGTGTGGGCCTCCATGTGTGGGCCACATTGTGTGGGTCTCATTGTGTTGGCCTTCTCCTTCTTTGAGACCTCCTTATGTAGGTTTCTGTGTGGGCCTCCTTCTTTGAGGCCTCTTTGTGTGGGTCTCATTGTGTGGGCCTCCTTGTGTGGGCCTCCTTGTGTGGGCCACATTGTGTGGGTCTCATTGTGTGGGTCTCATTGCGTGGGCCTCCTTGTGTGGGTCTCATTATGTGGGCCTTCTCCTTCTTTGAGACCTCCTTGTGTAGGTCTCTGTGTGGGCCTCCTTCTTTGAGGCCTCCTTGTGTGGGATTTCTTGTTTAGCTCTGCTTGTGTAAGTCTTCTTGTGTGGACCTCCTTGTATAAGCCTTCTTGTTTAGGCCTCCTTGTATGAGCTTCCTTATGTGGATCTCCTTGTGTAGACCTCCTTGTATGAGAATCATTGTGTGGGCCCTCTTGTGTGGACCCTCTTGTGTGGGCCTCCATGTGTGGACCTCCTTGTATGAGCCTCCTTGTTTAGTCCTCCTTGTGTGGGCCTCCTTGTTCGGGCTTTCTTTTATTGGCTTCCTTGTGTGAGCTTCCGTTTATGGTCCTCCTTGTTTGGTTTCCTTGTATGGGCCTCCTTGTTTGGGCTTCATTGCTTTGGCTTCCTTGTGTGGGCCTCCTTGTATGAGCCTCCTTGTTTGAGCTTCATTGCTTTGGCTTCCTTGCGTGGGCCTCCTTCTTTGAGGCCTCCTTGTGTGGGATTTCTTGTTTAGCTCTGCTTGTGTAAGTCTTCTTGTGTGGACCTCCTTGTATAAGCCTTCTTGTTTAGGCCTCCTTGTATGAGCTTCCTTATGTGGATCTCCTTGTGTAGACCTCCTTGTATGAGAATCATTGTGTGGGCCCTCTTGTGTGGACCCTCTTGTGTGGGCCTCCATGTGTGGACCTCCTTGTATGAGCCTCCTTGTTTAGTCCTCCTTGTGTGGGCCTCCTTGTTCGGGCTTTCTTTTATTGGCTTCCTTGTGTGAGCTTCCGTTTATGGTCCTCCTTGTTTGGTTTCCTTGTATGGGCCTCCTTGTTTGGGCTTCATTGCTTTGGCTTCCTTGTGTGGGCCTCCTTGTATGAGCCTCCTTGTTTGAGCTTCATTGCTTTGGCTTCCTTGCGTGGGCCTCCATGTATGGTTCCCTTGTTTGGGCTTCCTTATGTGAGCCTCCTTGTTTATGTTTTATTATTTGGGCTTCCTTGTGTGGGCTTCCTTGTTTTGTCAGCATAGTTGCTGATCCCCTTTTATGTGTTGTATAGCATATCATAGTACCATCCATGTGTTTATATAGAAGATCCCTTTTAGGACTGTGACTGTTTGTGTGACGTCACGGGATGCGCATGTGTACGTTCGTACCTCTGCCTCCACTTGCTACAATTGTGGTTACCGTGGCCATATTGCTATTAATTGTCCTGATAGTCACCCTAAGAAGCGTCGTACTGATGATGAGTACAGTCAGATCTTCCCTACTGTACTTATTATAGAATTCATGGACATGACACATCTGAGTGCAATGCTCTCTACAACCTGCAGTACTCTAGATCTTTCCGTGGCCGTCCCAACCGCAGAGCCAGGAGAGGAAACAGACGTCGTGGTTCTCAAACTAACCAGAACCAGACTCATTCTTCCAATTTGGGGGAATCCGAGCGCCCCAGTCTACTCGTCCAGTCGTGACAGTAGGTGATAATGAGTACACCATCCCAGTTCAAAATTCCTATGAAGCCTTAGCCAGCCTTGAGAATGACAACCCTGCTGTTGATGCTGCTTCACACGTCTCTGACGTAGAGGAATTTGGGGATGAAGTAGAAAATGCCTTCTCTGATGACAACCCACCTTTCTGTTTGCACATAACTCCTAACGAAACGATAGGTCCTTTGGTACAAGCTTCTATCCATAATGCGCCCGTTCATGTGTTCATGGACTCTGGTGCGCAAGTTAATATCATCAGGTCTAGCTTGTTTAAAGAGAAGCAGTTACGATGTGTCCTCCTCGTTGAACCAACTACTGTAACCTCCTTTAGTGGAGTAGCTGGTTCCCTTCTGCGAGTCCGAGGTCAGACTTCGCTCACCTTTACTATCCAAGGCAGAGACTTTACTGCTGCTTTTCTTGTTGTCGACCAGATTACTTTCCCTGGTGACCTTCTACTGGGATTTGCTTCCATGCGAGACTTACGCATTGTGCTCGACCCGTACCGATGGCATGCCCAAATTGACGACTTGATCGTTCCATTTTGGGGTTACCAGCTCGGATCAGAAATCTGCCATACTGCCACAGAGTATGATACACGAATTAAGTCCTTACAAGCCAATGCATTCTCCAGTAGCGTACCCAAGCGGTCAGGCACTAGTAACTCTGTCACTCCCATCTGTGTTCCACCTACACCTTCAGACATGCAAGTTAGTGTTCCGTTGCCTCAAGTGTCCGGGGACACTCAGACTGCCTTGAATGCACAGCCTATCCCTGCAATGACTGCTAGTTCGAGTAGTAGTTTCTCCACAGGTGATGCCTTGTCAGAAAACGATTACTTGAAACTAGTAATGCCATCTCTTGTTGATGTCACATGCCGTCTGCAGAAAGACGTCTCTGTTGCGGCTAGTGCTCTCACTAGAGTGTCTGTTTTGTTCCTAATGTACCAGATGGTGATAACGTCCTAGTTGACAGTGATTCCTGCAAGGTCAAGGGTTTGTTTGTTGAACCTTCCTTACACGTTGTAAGAGACAGTAAGATCCATTTATTCCTTGCTAACACTTCGGGTCACAGTGTTCGTCTCAGAGCAAATACCAATCTCGTTGACCTGGTTCACTATCCTTACCCTGTTCAAGTACAGGATGACGTGCCACCTGACCAGTGGGTCGGTTCTATTTCAACAGTGGAGACCTCATCCACTCCACTGGATCAATCCATTCCACCAGTTGAGGAGAAAGACTGAGCTCCCTCTGACTTCCCAGACGAAGTCAGGCATTTGTTGACTCTGTTGAACAAACGTCGTAAAGCCATTGACTTACCAGGTGAGAAGATGGGTATAACAAGCTTATTGTCCCATCGTATTCCACTTGAACCTGGTACTAGACCTATCTATATACCTGCGTAAAGAATGCCTCATTCCCAAGTTGCTGTCGCAGAGGAACTGATCAATCAGATGCTCAATGATGAGATTGATCCTAGTGCTTAAGAAGGACGGCACTTGGGTCCCGGTGATTGACTTTAGGAAGTTAAATGCGAAAACCATTCCAGATCGCTTCCCACTTCCTGTACTAGGTGATCTTTTACGCAATATCGGAGATAACAAAGTCTTCTCGACCCTGGACGTGTTACAAGGGTTTTGGCAAGTCCCTCTTCACGAGGACAGCCAAGAGTTAACTGTTTTCTCTACTCCCACAGGTCATTATCACTTTCTTCGAATGACTTTTGGATTACGATCTTCTCCTATCACGTTCTCTAGACTCATGATCAGTATCTTTAGAGGTCTAATAGGTAAAGCACTTATGGTGTACTTAGACAACGTAATCGTCATGTCCGAAGATGTGGATACACACCTGAATAGACTTGATATAGTACTTGGCAAGCTTGAAGAAGCCAATTTAAAGATCAAACTGTCCAAATGTCAGTTTTTCAGATCAGAAATTAAGTTTCTTGGTTACATAGTCACTCCTAGAGGGGTTACGACTGATCAAAGTAAAGTAACAGCAGCACTAAATTTTCCAACTCCCAAAACTGCTGAAGTTGTAAGATCCTTTGTGGCCTAGCAGGTTTCTACAGATCTTTCAGTGCAAATTTTTCTTCAATAGCAGCTCTGCTAACTGAATTGCTTAAGAAAGATGCTCCCTTCGTTTGGACCTTCCGTCAAGAAAGAGCATTCCAAACTCTAAAAGAAAAGCTAACATCTGCTCCAGTTTTGAAATTCCCAGATTTTTCTAAGCCTTTCTATCTAACAACTGATACTAGTTCAATTGGCATAGGTGCCATACTAGCTCAGAAGACTGATGGCAAGTACAACGCAGTTGCATTTGCTAGCCGAGTCCTTATGAAGACTGAACGTAATTATACAGTAATGGAGCAAGAAGCTTTAGCAATAGTATGGTCTTTAAAGCACTTCCGAGACATTATTTACCAGTACCCTGTTCATGTCTTGACAGACCATGCACCACTGATACCTTTATTCCAGAACAAACAACCTACTGGAAGGTTACCCAGATGAACCTTGACTATCCAAGAGTTCAATCCCACTTTTGAACATTTACCTGGCAAGTCAAATGTAGTCGCAGATGCTTTATCGCGACACGTTAGTGTAGTTACTGCAGATTCTCCATTTACTGTTGAGGATGTCAAAATTGCCCAAAGAACAGATCCCATGTGGTCTGGTGTGATTCGATTCCTGCTCCAGGAAGATCTTATTCTTACTGTGAAGCCACCAGCACCCATTAGTGACTTTGTAATGAGCCAAGAATTACTGTATCGAACAGCCGAGTTGGGTACTCCAAGCAGAAGAGTTTACCAGTTAGTAATTCCACAGTCACTAGTGAACGTAGCTCTATAGCTAGTTCATGATGCACCAGGTGTTGCACACCCTGGTATGGATCGTTCTGTGAAACAAGCCAGAATGAAATACTTTTGGCCACGTATGGCAACTGACATTTCCGAGTATGTTAAGAAATGTAGTGTTTGTATGCAACATAAAGGAAATGTCAATGGTCCTAATCCAATCCAAGTGTACCCAACCACTAGCGAACCGTGGGAAAGAGTTGCCCTTGACTTGTTAACCAATTTTAAATGTTCCCTCCAAGGCAACAAACATCTGTGTGTTATGGTAGACCATTTCACCAGATATTGTGAGTTAGTTCCTATTGCAGATAAGACTGATGAGACAGCAGCTAAAGCGTTTAAAGAACGCATTATCTGCAGGCATACCACCCCAAAGTCCTTAGTAACAGATAATGGAGGTGAATTATGTAATGAGATTCTTGAAAATTTGTGTACTTTATACAAGATCTCTAAATCCACCATTGTTCCTCATCATCCTGCAAAAACAATGGATTAGCCGAACGAACCAATAAGAAAGTACTTGATGTCCTGAGAGCCATTATCAACCCTAATAGTGAAACTTGGGATGAAGTCATACCAGATGTTCAATGTGCCATAAATTCTGCTTACAATGCTTCCATAGGTGATACTCCACATTATGCATTGTATGGTGTAGACAAGCGTTTACCCTATGAGTTGTTATATTCCACTCCGAAACCCAATTACAACCCTGATGATTTCGTAGCAACTCGTACCAGCATGGCTCAAAGTGTTTTTATAAGAATCCGTGAAACACTTCATAAATCAACAGCAGAATTTACTAGAGTAACTAATAGCCATGCTAAGCCATCAAAAGTTAAAGTAGGTTCGAGAGTAATGCTGACAAATTTCAACAAAACATCCGCAATGCCTAAGCTCGATCAAAAGTTTGTCAGACCTTATCGAGTTGTAGAACATATCTCTGGTAATAAGTATAAGGTTAGAGAAATTAGTACTGGCAAGTACAAAGAATCGCATTTAGATCATATGAAATTAGTATGCGATGTTGATGATATTGCTACCCAGACTAATGTGACAGATGCTGAAAATCCTCTTGACTCTGTACCCTCTACCTCAAATACTCAGTCAGATAATCAACCTGAATGTCGTTACTCCTTGCGTACTCGACAAGTAATGAGAAACCCACAAGTATCTTTTGTAGATGCTCGTTCAGATCTCCCTCAGTCAAGGCATGTGTTAGCCATTGCAGAGGAATTCGATCCTCCCAGAGATGATAACCATTCTGCATATGTAAACCTCACCCTCGCAGAATTGGGTTTAAATGTACATAGTCTGTATAACTAGATGTCCGAGATGAAGTAAATTGTCAACTGTTGTTATTAACTGATTAGTTTTTCAGAAAAAATTTTTTCGTATTCACGTTCCCTCCGTATTCTGAGAATTTGACAGTAATGATCTGAGTGCACACCAGATGCCTTTGCTGTTAATTTCACCTTGTATATATATATTTATTCTTCCTCAGAATCCGTAGAGTGCATGAATATAGATCGATCGATCAATTCCATCCATATTGTACAATGATTTGTTCTTATAGTATGTAATGCATTACATTAAAACTCATTACGTTAAAAGTGATTACGTTAACACCCATTACGCAAAACTCATTTTGTTAACATCCATTATGATACCATCCATTAGTTCTAAGTTATATATGAATTTGTTATTGTATAGAATAAGCCCAGAACCCCCTGCCTGTTCAGCCTATAGGATAGTAGTGTATGTCGAGACGACATACGTAACATGACCGAGCTGTCAGCATAGTTGCTGATCCCCTTATACGTGTTGTATAGCATATCACAGTACCATCAATGTGTTTATATAGAAGATCCCTTTTAGGCCTGTGACTGATTGTGTGACGTCACGGGATGTGCATGTGTACGTTCGTACCTCTGCCTCCTTCTCAGTCGGCGCATAGACATCCAGGCTAGAACACGGCAAGGCTGGGCTCCATCTCCCATTACCACAGTCTGACAATAATGCGTTACCATCCAACAAGTGTGTCTATCTTCAACCCTCGATATCTCCTTTTAAGAACCCCTACGACAGTTTGGGCTTCCTTGTTTGGGCTTCCTTGTGTGGGCTTCCTCGTTTGGGCTTTCTTGTTTGGGCTTCCTTGTGTGGGCTTCCTTGTTTGGGATTTCTTGTTTGGGCTTCCTTGTGTGGGCTTCCTTGTTTGGGCTTTCTTGTTTGGGCTTCCTTGTGTGGGCTTCCTTGTTTGGTCTTTCTTGTTTGGGCTTTCTTGTTTGGGCTTCCTTGTGTGGGCTTCCTTGTTTGGGCTTTCTTGTTTGGGCTTCCTTGTGTGGGCTTCCTTGTTTTGGCCTTCTTGTTTGGGCTTCCTTGTGTGGGCTTCCTTGTTTGGATTTTCTTGTTTGGGCTTCCTTGTGTGGGCTTCCTAGTTTGGGCTTTCTTGTGTGGGCTTCCTTGTTTGGGCTTCCTTGTGTGGGCTTCCTTGTTTGGGCTTCCTTGTGTGAGCCCCCATGTTTAGGTTTTCTTGATTGGGCGTCACTGTGTGGGCCTCCTTATTTGGGCTTCCTTGTGTGGGTTTCCTTGCATGGTTTTCCTTGTTTGGGCTTCCTTGTTTTGGCCTCCTTGAATGAGCCTCCTTGCTTGAGCCTCCATCTTTTGGCCTCCATCTTTTGGCCTACTTGTTTGGGCTTTCTTGTTTGGGCTTCCTTGTGTGGGCTTCCTTGTTTGGGCTTTCTTGTTTGGGCTTCCTTGAGTGCGCTTCCTTGTTTGGGCTTTCTTGTGTGGGTTTCCTTGTGTGGGCTTCCTTGTTTGGGCTTTCTTGTTTGGGCTTCCTTGTGTGGGCTTCCTTGTTTGGGCTTCCTTGTGTGGGCTTCCTTGTTTTGGCTTTCTTGTTTGAGCTTCCTTGTGTGGGCTTCCTTGTTTGGGCTTCCTTGTGTGGGCTTCCTTGTGTGGGCTTCCTTGTTTGGGCTTTTTTGTTTGGGCTTCCTTGTTTGGACTTCCTTGTGTGGGTTTCATTGTTTGTGATCCTTGTTTGGGCTTCCTTGTGTGGGCTTCCATGTGTGGGCCTCCTTGTTAAGGTTTTCTTGTTTGGGCTTCATTGTGTTGGCCTCCTTGTTTGGGATTCCTTGTGTGGGTTTCCTTGCTTGGCTTCCTTGTTTGGGCTTCCTTGTTTTGGCCTCCTTGAATGAGCCTCCTTGCCTGAGCCTCCATCTTTTGGCCTACTTGTGTGGGCCTCATTGTGTCAGCCTTCATGTTTTGGCCTCCTCGTGTTGGCCTCCGAATTTTTTCATGACAATTGTTGTAGCCTTTCTGACAAAAAGGCACAATACCGTGACTGTAACAATACACAAATAACCAGCACATAGGAGAGAGGAGCTTACGACTACTTTTCGGAACGGGGCAAGAGAGGCAGTAGAAAAGGATGAAGAGAGGTAGTGGTAGAGGCAGTAGTAGTAGTGGTGGTGGAGTCAGTCAAATACAAAGAAAGAGGAGCACTCCAAACTTCAGAACACCCGTGACTTAACCTGATTTTTTCCTTTCTTTCTCTTCCCCTTTCCTCTTTCTACTTTTTATTTTCTTTCTTCTGTTATGGGTGTTTGGTCCGTTATTATTTTCCCCCCTCTATGTTCTTGTTCCTCCCTTTATGGGCCCCTAGCTCTCTTATGGGTCCCTAGCTCCCTTGTTATGCTCCTTTTTCTTAGTCTTTGACTGATTCCATTACTACTACTACTACTACATCTACCACTACGTCTCTTCTTCCTTTCTTACTGCCTCTCTTGTGCCGTCCCTGTCTGCTGGCCTATATATACTCCCTCGTTCTCTCCTGTTTGTTAGTGTGACTTTGTAAATGGTCCAAGTCGGACCGAAACGTAGTCGTAAGCTCCTGTCTCCTATGTGCGGGTTATTTATGTATTTGAGGCTGTACAAAAAATTTTGATTTTACGAAATGTACAAGAGTTTGCATGATTTTTATCTCAATGTAAAATTTAATTATTACATTTAATTATTATTTTTACATCTGTTAACATAGTATAATGAGTGTCACTGTGTCCACTAATATAATATCAATATCCAGTAAGATCATATATACCGAGAGTTGCATTACTATCACTGTATATATACCGATAATTTACTTTCATCTCAGTTTTATAAGTTAAAACATTCTTGACTGACGTACTGACAGGTTGTATAATTGATAGGGTTACAATTCCTTTAACCAACGTGTCATCAGTATTCTCTCAATTATTAACATAAAAACCATGAGTCTCATCACCACCTTAAAACCAATTTAAGTAACAGATGATGAACATCTCACAGCCATTATCATACCACTGTGGTTCTCATCTCTGCCTAAAGCACCTGCAATTAGTTATAAGAACAAATTCCTCATGATCACTCTACAAGTTTAATTTTTATTCAGAATATAAATGTCAAAGAGATGATTGCTGATGTTATGAATAAAAAGAAGTTGGATGTCTTGGCCCTGAGCGAAACAAAGCTGAAGGGGAAAGGTGAATTTCAATAGGGAGAAATAAATGGGATTAAGTCAGGAGTTTCTGAGAGAGTTAGAGTTAAGGAAGGGGTAGCAATAATGTTGAAGGATCAGTTATGGAAGGAGAATAGGGAATATAAATGTATAAATTCAAGGTGGTTAACGCTCTCGCTTCACACGGTGAGGGCCTGGGTTCGATTCCCAGCCAGAGTAGAAACATTGGACGTGTTTCTTTCCACCTGTTGTCTATGTTCCCCATCAGTAAAATGGGTACCTGGGTGTTAGTCGACTGGTGTGGGTCGCATCCTGGGACACTGACCTAAGGAGGCCTGGTCAAAGACCGGGCCGCGGGGGCGTTGACCCCCGGAACTCTCTCCAGATAATCTCCAGATTATGTGGATTAAAATACGGGTCGGATGCGAAAAGTGGGTCATAATAAGCGTGTATGCATCTGGAGAAGAGAGGACTGTAGAGGAGAGAGAGATTTTCGGAGATGTAAGGCGAATTTATAGGAATTTTGAACCAATTGAGAGCGTAATTGTGGTAGGGGGCCTAAATGCTAAAGTAGGAGAAACATTTAGAGAGAGTGTGGTAGGTAAGTTTGAGGTGCCAGGTGTAAATTGATAATGGGAGCCCTTTGATTGAACTTTGTACAGAAAGGGGTTTAGTTATAGATAATACATATTTAAGAAAAAAGAGGATAAATAAGTGCACAAGATATGATTTAGGGCGTAATGACAGTAGTTTCTTGGACTACGTATTGGTAGATAAAAGACTGTTGAGTAGACTTCAGAATGTACATGTTTACAGAGGGGCCACAGATATATAAGATTACTTTTTAGCTGTAGCTACAGTGAGAGTGCAAGGTAGATGAGATACAAGGAAAACAGAAGCATCAAGTAAGAGAGAGAGGTGAAGGTTCATAAACTAAAAGAGGAGGCAGTTAAGGTAAGATATAAACAACAATTGGGGGATAGATGGGCTAGTGAGAGTATAGGCAATGGGATAGAAGTGGTATGGGGTAGGCTTAAGAATGTAGTGTTAAAGTGTTCAGCAGAAGTTTGTGATTACAGGAAAGTGAGTGCGGGAGGGAAGAAGAGCGATTGGTGGAATGATAATGTAAAGAGAGTAAGGGAGAAAAAGTTAGCATATGAGAAGTTTTTACAAATTAGAAGTGATGCAAAGAGGGAAGAGTATATGGAGAGAAAAAGAGAGGTTAAGAAAGAGGTGAAGCAATGTAAAAGAGAGCAAATGAGAGAGTGGGTGAGATGTTATCAATAAATTTTGTTGAAAATAAGGAAAACTTTTGGAGTGAAATTAATGAGCTGAGAAAGCCTAGGGAACGAATTGATTTGACAGTTAAAAATAGGAGAGGAGAGTTATTAAATGGAGAGCTAGAGGTATCAGGAAGATGGAAGGAATATTTTCAGGAATTGTTAAATGTTGATGAAGATAGGAAAGTAGTGATTTCGTGTACAGGGCAAGGAGGAATAATATCTCGTGGGAGTGAGGAAGAGCCAGTTGTGAGTGTGGGGGAAGTGCGTGAGGCAGTGGATGGAATGAAAGGAAGTAAGGCAGCTGGGATCGATGGAATAAAGATAGAAATGTTGAAATCAGGTGGGGATATAGATTTGGAGTGGTTGGTGTCATTATTTAATAAATGTATGGAAGAAGGTAAAGTACCTAGGGACTGGCAGAGAGCATGCATAGCTCCATTGTAGAAAAGCAAAGGGGACGAAAGAGAGTGCAGAAATTATAGGGGAATAAATCTGTGTGATGAATGGTTTGAAAAACCGACAAGTTGAATAAATCTGTTGAGTATACTTGGTAAAGTGTATGGTAGAGTTATTATTGAAAGAATTAAGAGTAAGGCGGAGAGTAGGATAGCAGATGAACAGGGAGGCTTTAGGAAAGGTAGGGGGTGTGTAGACCAAGTGTTTACAGTGAAACATAAGGTGAACAGTATTTAGATAAGGGTTAAGAGGTTTTTGTGGCATTTGTGGATTTGGAAAAGGCATATGACAGGGTGGATAGGGGGGCAATGTGGCAGATGTTGCAGGTGTATGGTATAGGAGGTAGGTTACTGAAAACAGTGAAGAGTTTTTTCGAGGATAGTGAGGCTCAGGTTAGAGTATGTAGGAGAGAGGCCTTAGACAAGGATGTGTGACGTCACAGTGGTTGTTCAATATATTTATATATGGGATTGTAAGAGAAGTGAATGCTAGGGTCTTGGCAAGAGGTGTGGAGTTAAAAGAAAAATATTCTAACACAAAGTGGGAGTTGTCGCAGTTGCTCTTTGCTTATGACACTGTGTTTTTGGGAGATTTTGAAGAGAAGTTGCTGAGGCTAGTGGATGAGTTTGATAGGGTATGTAAAAGAAGAATATTAAAAGTGAATATAGGAAGAGTGAGGTGATGAGGATAAAAAAATTAGGTGACGAAAGACTGGATATCAGATTGGAAAGAGAGAGTATGGAGGTGGATGTATTCAGGTATTTAGGAGTGGACGTGTCAGCAGATGGGTCTATAAAAGATGAGGTAAAGCATAGAATTGACGAGGGGAAAAGGGTGAGCAGTGCACTTAGGAGTCTGAGGAGACAAAGAACTTTGTCCGTGGAAGCAAACAGGGAAATGTATGAGAGTATAGTTATACCAACACTCTCATATGGGTGTGAAGCATGGGTGGCGAATGTTGCAACAAGAAGGCTGGAGGCAGTGGAGATGTGTCTGAGGGCAATGTATGGTGTGAATATAATGTAGAAAATTCATAGTTTGGAAATTAGGAGGAGGTGCGGGATTGCCAAAACTATTATTCAGAGGGCTGAGGAGGGGTTGTTGAGGTGGTTCAGACATGTAGAGTGTATAAATCTGTAGCGGAGGGAAGGCGGGGTAGGGGTCTGCCTAGCAACGTTTGGAGGGAGGGGGTAAAGGAGGTTTTGTGTACAAGGGGCTTGGGCCTCCAGCAAACGTGTGTGAGCGTATTTGATAGGAGTGAATGAAGACAAATGGTTTATTGGACTTGACGTGCTGTCGGAGTGTGAACATTTATAAAGGGTTTCAGGGAAACCGGTAGGCTGGACTTGAGTACTGTAGGGATTTTAATGTTGCAGCTTTATAACTGTAGTGTAAGCAATCCTCTGGCAAAACAGTGATAGAGTGAATGATGATGAAAGTTTTTTTTCCGGGCCGCCCTGCCAAGGTGGGAGACGGCTGATGCGTTAATAAAAAAAATAAGTAAATGTCATCACAATGGCTAAAATACTGTAGGTGTTGTCACCACTACTGCACTACGATGTTCTCCATGTATCACCACTACCATGTTCTCCATGTATCACCACTACCATGTTCTTCACGTATCATCACTACCATGTTCTTCATGTATCACCACTACCATGTTCTTCATGTATCACCACTACCATGTTCTTCATGTATCATCACTACCATGTTCTTCATGTATCACCACTACCATGTTCTCCATGTATCACCACTACCATGTTCTTCATGTATCACCACTACCATGTTCTTCATGTATCACCACTACCATGTTCTTCATGTATCACCACTACCATGTTCTCCATGTATCACCACTACCATGTTCTTCATGTATCATCACTAACATGTTCTTCATGTATCACCACTACCATGTTCTTCATGTATCACCACTACCATGTTCTTCATGTATCACCACTACCATGTTCTTCATGTATCACCACTACCATGTTCTTCATGTATCACCACTACCATGTTCTTCATGTATCACCACTACCATGTTCTTCATGTATCACCACTACCATGTTCTTCATGTATCACCACTACCATGTTCTTCATGTATCACCACTACCATGTTCTTCATGTATCACCACTACCATGTTCTTCATGTATCACCACTACCATGTTCTTCATGTATCACCACTACCATGTTCTTCATGTATCACCACTACCATGTTCTTCATGTATCATACATGTTCTTCATGTATCATCACTACCATGTTCTTCATGTATCACCACTACCATGTTCTTCATGTATCACCACTACCATGTTCTTCATGTATCATCACTACCATGTTCTTCATGTATCATCACTACCATGTTCTTCATGTATCACCACTACAATGTTCTTCATGTATCATCAGTACCATGTTCTTCATGTATCAACACTACCATGTTCTTCATGTATCATCACTACCATGTTCTTCATGTATCACCACTACCATATTCTTCATGTATCACCACTACCATGTTCTTCATGTATCACCACTACCATGTTCTTCATGTATCACCACTACCATGTTCTTCATGTATCACCACTACCATGTTCTTCATGCATCATCACTAACATGTTCTTCATGTATCATCACTACCATGTTCTTCATGTATCATCACTACCAAGTTCTTCATGTATCAGCACTACCATGTTCTTCATGTATAACCACTACCATGTTCTTCATGTATCACCACAACCATGTTCTTCATGTATCACCAATACAATGTTCTTTATGAATCACCACTACCATGTTCTCCATGTATCACCACTACCATGTTCTTCATGTATCGCCACTACCATGTTCTTCATGTATCACCACTACCATGTTCTTCATGTATCATCACTACCATGTTCTTCACGTATCACCACTACCATGTTCTTCATGTATCATCACTACCATGTTCTTCATGTATAACAACTAACATGTTCTTCATGTATCATCACTACCATGCTCATCATGTATCACCACTACCATCTTCTTCACGTATCAACACTACCAAGTTCTTCATGTATAACCACTACCATGTTCTTCATGTATCGCCACTACCATGTTCTTCATGTATCCCCACTAACATGTTCTTCATGTATCATCACTACCATGTTCTTCATGTATCGCCACTACCATGTTCTTCGTGTATCATCACTACCATGTTCATCATGTATCACCACTACCATGTTCTTCATGTATCACCACTACCATGTTCTCCATGTATCACCACTACCATGTTTTTCATGTATCACCACTACCATGTTCTTCATGTATCACCACTGCAGTGTTCTTCATGTATCACCACTACCATGTTCTTCATGTATCACCACTGCCATGTTCTTCATGTATCACCACTACAGTGTTCTTCATGTATTACCGCTACTATGTTCATCATGTATCACCACTACCATTTTATTCATGTATCATGTATTACCGCTACTATGTTCATCATGTATCACCACTACCATTTTCTTCATGTATCACCACTACCATGTTCTTCATGTATCACCACTGCCATGTTCTTCACGTATCATCACTACCATGTTCTCCATGTATCACCACTACCATGTTCTTCATGTATCACCACTACCATGTTCTTCATGTATCACCATTACCATGTTCTTCATGTATCATCACTACCATGTTCTTCATGTATCACCACTACCATGTTCTTCATGTATCATCATTACCATGTTCTTCATGTATCACCACTACCATGTTCTTCATGTATCATCACTACCATGTTCTTCATGTATCACCACTACCATGTTCTTCATGTATCACCACTACCATGTTCTTCATGTATCACCACTACAGTGTTCTTCATGTATCACCACTACCATGTTCTTCATGTATCACCACTGCCATGTTCTTCATGTATTACCGCTACTATGTTCATCATGTATCACCACTACCATGTTTTTCATGTATCACCACTACCATGTTCTTCATGTATCACCACTATGTTCATCATGTCTCACCACTACCATTTTCTTCATGTATCACCACTACCATTTTCTTCATGTATCACCACTACCATGTTCTTCATGTATCACCGCTACCATGCTCTCCATGTATCACCACTACCATTTTCTTCATGTGTCACCACCACCATGTTCTTTATGTATTACCCCTACCATGTTCTTCATGTATTACCGCTACCACGCTCTTCATGTATCACCACTACCATGTTCTTCATGTATCACCGCTACCATGCTCGTCATGTATCACCACTACCATGGTCTTCATGTATCACCACTACCATGTTCTTCATGTATCACCACTACCATGTTCTTCATGTATCACCACTACCATGTTCTTCATGTATCACCACTACCATGTTCTTCATGTATCACCACTACCATGCTCTTCATGTATCACCACTACCATTTTCTTCATGTATCACCACTACCATTTTCTTCATGTATCACCACTACCATGTTCTTCATGTATCACCTCTACCATGCTCTTCATGTATCACCACTACCATTTTCTTCATGTATCACCACTACCATTTTCTTCATGTATCACCACTACCATGTTATTCATGTATCATCGCTATTGCACTACCATGTTCTTGATGTATTACCACTATCATGTTCTTCAGGTCTCACCACTACCATGTTCTTCAGACATCACCACTACCATGTTCTTCAGACATCACCACTACCATGTTCTTCAGACATCACCACTACCATGTTCTTCAGACATCACCACTACCATGTTCTTCAGACATAACCACTACCATGTTCTTCAGACATCACCACTACCATGTTCTTCAGACATCACCACTACCATGTTCTTCAGACATCACCACTACCATGTTCTTCAGACATCACCACTACCATGTTCTTCAGACATCACCACTACCATGTTCTTCAGACATAACCACTACCATGTTATTCAGACATCACCACTACCATGTTCTTCAGACATCACCACTACCATGTTCTTCAGACATCACCACTACCATGTTCTTCAGACATCACCACTACCATGTTCTTCAGACATCACCACTACCATGTTCTTCAGACATCACCACTACCATATTCTCAGATATCACCACTACCATGTTCTTCAGACATCACCACTACCATGTTCTTCAGACATAACCACTACCATGTTCTTCAGACATCACCACTACCATATTCTCAGATATCACCACTACCATGTTCTTCAGACATCACCACTACCATGTTCTTCAGACATAACCACTACCATGTTCTTCAGACATCACCACTACCATATTCTCAGATATCACCACTACCATGTTCTTCAGACATCACCACTACCATGTTCTTCAGACATCACCACTACCATGTTCTCAGATATCACCACTACCATGTTCTTCAGACATCACCACTACCATGTTCTTCAGACATCACCACTACCATGTTCTTCAGACATCACCACTACCATGTTCTCAGATATCACCACTACCATGTTCTTCAGACATCACCACTACCATGTTCTCAGATATCACCACTACCATGTTCTTCAGACATCACCACTACCATGTTCTCAGATATCACCACTACCATGTTCTTCAGACATCACCACTACCATGTTCTTCTGACATCACCACTACCATGTTCTCAGATATCACCACTACCATGTTCTTCAGACATCACCACTACCATGTTCTCAGATATCACCACTACCATGTTCTTCAGACATCACCACTACCATATTCTCAGATATCACCACTACCATGTTCTTCAGACATCACCACTATCATGTTCTTCAGACATCACCACTACCATGTTCTCAGATATCACCACTACCATGTTCTTCAGACATCACCACTACCATGTTCTTCAGACATCACCACTACCATGTTCTTCAGACATCACCACTACCATGTTCTCAGATATCACCACTACCATGTTCTTCAGACATCACCACTACCATGTTCTCAGATATCACCACTACCATGTTCTTCAGACATCACCACTACCATATTCTCAGATATCACCACTACCATGTTCTTCAGACATCACCACTACCATGTTCTTCAGACATCACCACTACCATGTTCTCAGATATCACCACTACCATGTTCTTCAGACATCACCACTACCATGTTCTTCAGACATCACCACTACCATGTTCTCAGATATCACCACTACCATGTTCTTCAGACATCACCACTACCATGTTCTTCAGACATCACCACTACCATGTTCTTCAGACATAACCACTACCATGTTCTCAGATATCACCACTACCATGTTCTTCAGACATCACCACTACCATGTTCTTCAGACATAACCACTACCATGTTCTCAGATATCACCACTACCATGTTCTTCAGACATCACCACTACCATGTTCTTCAGACATCACCACTACCATGTTCTTCAGACATCACCACTACCATGTTCTCAGATATCACCACTACCATGTTCTTCAGACATCACCACTACCATGTTCTTCAGACATCACCACTACCATGTTCTTCAGACATCACCACTACCATGTTCTTCAGACATAACTACTACCATGTTCTCAGATATCACCACTACCATGTTCTTCAGACATCACCACTACCATGTTCTTCAGACATCACCACTACCATGTTCTTCAGACATCACCACTACGATGTTCTCAGATATCACCACTACCATGTTCTTCAGATATCACCACTACCATGTTCTCAGATATCACCACTACCATGTTCTTCAGATATCACCACTACCATGTTCTCAGATATCACCACTACCATGTTCTCAGATATCACCTCTACCATGTTCTCAGATATCACCACTACCATGTTCTTCAGATATCACCACTACCATGTTCTCAGATATCACCACTACCTTAACACTGGCACTTTCCATCCTTGTAATAATATATATCGAGGGTTTTCTCCTATTGCTTCTATAATTCGGTTTTTTACTTGCTTCCTCCACTTCCATAATGTCATTATTTATACTTGCCACTACAGTAATACATTATTTTCACCCACCACTACTAGGAAGTGGAAACACCTCTATATGACGACCCTGCCTGCATTAACTATGGAATCTGTTCTGAGAAATGCCGTAAGTTTAACTCTTTTTTTTCTGTCGTTTTTTTTTTCTTTTTCAATAACTATTTGTAATTTGCCGTGGAACTATTTCGTTGTTAATCCATATGTTACATATTTCGAATTACTAGAAAACAGTTTCTTTCCTAAGTCATGACTGTTTCTCATGATTGTTTTGCTTGCTGCATTATTTTCATAAGAAAATGCAGATAGAGTCTGAGTCTGAGCTTCAACGGGACCAATGAAGAGTTTTTATTTTTATTAATTCCTGAGAATTTAAGAGTTGTGATGGTGTTGCAGTTCGCTTGGCTGGGCAGACATGCAGGAACACCTCACAGTGTACATATCTCATCAACGGTGTGAGCAGCTGTGTGCTGGGAGTGTGTAAATGCGCTCCTCTCACAAACTACTACAGCACACAACGACCTGTTCAACCTAACAACTGCACTGATATACTACGTAAGTCTCAACAAATATATAACCACTCTTTTACTTTAATGACTTCAAGATCATTCCAGTCGCTTGGATTTTACACGAACAAACTTATTCATGTTGACAGAATAACAAAAGAACATTGGTACTTTTCTGGTGTATTCTTTACAATACTTGTTATATCTAAATTTTTAAATATAACAAGGATGTCATTTTTTTAATTAAGAATTTCATTTAAAGTAAAAGGACACAAGTGCAACTAATGTGACATTTTACTGTGGCAACGTTTCGCTCTCCAGGAGCTTTATCAAGCCATCACAAACAATACATGGACACAGAGGGTATATATAAGCTCAGAGTGAGGTGCAATATTAGTGGTAGTAGTAGTAGCAGTAGTGACACAAGTTGTAGTACTAGTAGTAATATTATATGGTAGAGCAATTAATTCGTACATGAGTAAAAGGATAAAAGCTATTACTTGGGTAACATAAAAATAGGTTGGACAAATGTAGACTGGATAGAGGCAGCCTGTTTCAGTGTTCACTCTATGTAATGTGCTTTGTGGAGTATAACAGGAGAGACTATGTGATGGCAGGGTTTACTGTTTACAGGAGGATTCTTGCTAAGACTTCAGAGATGGTGAAGCTGCCGTTGTTTTGTTTAATTGTATTCGAAACAGCGATCAGTGCTGATTCGAGGCACTTGCGTCTGCGGAAATTAGTTTCTTTGATCACTAATTGGGCGTCTCTGAATTTCATGAGATGATTGGTGGAATTTCGGTGTTGTACACAAGCGTTGTTCAAGTTATCGTTCCTACATGCGTAAATGTGTTCATTGAGGCGGGTGTCGAGGTTTCTTGCTGTTTCACCTACGTAAATCTTGTCACAGCCTCCACAGGGTATAGTGTAAACTCCTGCGTTGACTGGTTCGTCGTGCTTTGATTTTGTCCTGGTTAGATTCTTTATTGAAGTGCTAGAAGCGATGGCGACTCTGGTGTTAACTTGTGAAAGTACTTTAGAAACGTTCAGCGCAACCTGGCTGTTGGAAAGAATTATAACTTTGTTGGGAGTGGTGTTGGTGCGTGGAGAATTAATGATCTGAAGAGCTCTTTTCTTGCAGTCTTTGATGAAAAAGGAAGGAAAATGTAACTCAGTGAATGTTTGGTGAATGTATGTACATTCCTCGTCAAGAAACTCAGGACTACAAATTCGGTATGCTCTTAGGAAAAACCCGATGATGATGCCTCTTTTGGTCTTGGTATCTTGACTGGAATAGAAGTGTGTGAGATCATTTTTGTTGGTGGGTTTCCGATAAACTTGAAATCTTAGGTTGTTGTCTACTTTGTGAATGAGGACGTCGAGGAAAGGTAGCTTGTCATTGGACTCTTCTTCTAGTGTAAACTGGATCGCCGGTTCAACTGCGTTGAGCCTTGCCTGAAGATTCCGTACATCAAAACGTTTGGGAGTTATTACGAGGACGTTGTCCACGTAACGTAACCAAGTGACGCTTGAAGGGATGATGTTGGCGAAGTGTTTGGACTCTAGATGTTCCATGTATAAATTGGCTAGGACGGCACTGATGGGGGACCCCATTCCCATACCGTAGGTTTGTTTGTAGAGCTTGCTATTGAAAGAAAAACAGTTGAAATTAACACAGAGTTCAATCAAGTTAACAAAATCTCCGGGAGGTAGAGGAAGATTGACTTTGCGTCGTAGAACCTCGATGGCTATAGTGGTAGGTATTTTTGTGAAGAGGGAAGTCACGTCCAAACTGCTTAGTTTCTTGTTACGGATGGAGAGGTTTCGGATGCGGTTGAGAAGTTCGTCTGAGTGTTTAAGATGAGAGGGGCTGATGGTCCCCAGAAGGCAGGAAAGATGTTTGGCAAGAACTCCGGCTAGTTTGTGTGGAGCACTGCCTATTCCTGACGTGATTGGTCTGAGAGGAATATTGTGTTTATGGGTCTTGGGTAAACCATACATGTGTGCTGGTTTAGGGTTGCTTGGTAACAAGTATAGAAGTTTCTTCCCTTCTCTAGTGCGTTTGAAGCATACCGAATTTGTAGTCCTGAGTTTCTTGACGAGGAATGTACATACATTCACCAAACATTCACTGAGTTACATTTTCCTTCCTTTTTCATCAAAGACTGCAAGAAAAGAGCTCTTCAGATCATTAATTCTCCACGCACCAACACCACTCCCAACAAAGTTATAATTCTTCCCAACAGCCAGGTTGCGCTGAACGTTTCTGAAGTACTTTCACAAGTTAACACCTGAGTTGCCATCGCTTCTAGCACTTCAATAAAGGATCTAACCAGGACAAAATCAAAGCACCACGAACCAGTCAACGCAGGAGTTTACACTATACCCTGTGGAGGCTGTGACAAGATTTACGTAGGTGAAACAGCAAGAAACCTCGACACCCGCCTCAATGAACACATTTACGCATGTAGGAACAATAACTTGAACAACGCTTGTGTACAACACCGAAATTCCACCAATCATCTCATGAAATTCAGAGACGCCCAATTAGTGATCAAAGAAACTAATTTCCGCAGACGCAAGTGCCTCGAATCAGCACTGATCGCTGTTTCGAATACAATTAAACAAAACAACGGCAGCTTCACCATCTCTGAAGTCTTAGCAAGAATCCTCCTGTAAACAGTAAACCCTGCCATCACATAGTCTCTCCTGTTATACTACACAAAGCACATTACATAGAGTGAACACTGAAACAGGCTGCCTCTATCCAGTCTACATTTGTCCAACCTATTTTTATGTTACCCAAGTAATAGCTTTTATCCTTTTACTCATGTACGAATTAATTGCTCTACCATATTGTATTACTACTACTACTACAACTTTTGTCACTACTACTAATACTACTGCCACTAGTATTGTACCTCACTCTGAGCCTATATATACCCTCTGTGTCCATGTATTGTTTGTAATGGCTTGATAAAGCTCCTGAAGAGCGAAACGTTGCCACAATAAAATGTCACATTAGTTGCACTTGTGTCCGTTTACTTTACATATTGTCGGTAATTCTACCAACTTTATTACAATTTCATTTAAGTTTGCTTGATATTGTAATTCATGGACATTTTTGCTTGATAATTGTTGCGTGTATTTTGATTGTAAAATTTTATCCTTGGAATTTTCCAGGATTTATTTTTAAAAGATTTTGGATACCTTAGGTAAACCTCTGTTTCGATTATCATGATAATTTCATGATCAATATACTTGAATATGACCATACATTGGTATTAAGAACCTGAACATGATGTTATTGATCATAGTGTACACAGAAACATGCAGTTGCTTGTTCTCTATATATTTTGAATTGGAATTCTTGGTTCTTTAAAATAATCAAAACCTACAGAAAATGAATTTAAGTTTTTGTTCTAACTCGGCAGCAAATTTTATCGTTGGAGGTACACTATGTACCGTGATTTAAAAAACTTATTCAAATTGCCTTTCTTCTATCAAAGCCATCAATAACATATATCTAATACTTTCTGTTACGGGAAATGAATTCTACTACAACAGTTTGTTCTTAAAAAATACATGTGCAAACTGCTAAGGTTTAAGATGCAGGTATTACCTGTTACTACATCATATTATGGGACGTAGAATTGATTCACCAATGATCGCTCCGTTTATTTCTTAAAGATAGAGTTTAATCATTTATTTGCGTGTTGACACAAGCAAACGTAATAAGTTGTAAACAAAGACACTTGTAAATAATAATATTAGAGTAAAACTACTCATACTGAAATCACTAATGATTTTTAAAGTAAATGTGCTTACTAAATCCAAATAATTCTTTATACCGCGAACAGAAACTCTTCCTAGAAAACACTACTTCATGTCTGATATTAATGAATTTTTAGAGAGAAAGGGAAAATATCTTGCAGTAAGATGGTATAGTGTCTTATAGTAAGAAGGTATAGTAAGAGTGTGGTTACTTAGGACACCATCATTGAAAGTTTCCGTCATTGGAGACTGATCACATCAGATATATATTTGAAGTGATATACGTGCAAGAACCGAAATGTCTTCAACAATAGTGTCCAGAGTGAATGTCCTCGCGTCTATTCACCTCAAAAAATATCCTGTGGGGAAAGGAAAAAAAATAAGAAAACTAATGAATTAGTAACTCAAGAGAGTCATTTTGAATCGTTGCATCTAGAGAAATTGAAAGTTAACATAGACACTATCTGCAAATATATACTCTCTTTGGCCAGCACAACAAGCGCCGGTGGATGACCATTGGTGAAGAAACACTTATACTCTGAGATGGCATTCCTTGATAAGTTACTGAGGGTTTCACTACTTTCTGCTGAACTTGACTATATAAGAGGTTCTTAGATGAATGGTTCAGAGAACCGACATGTTGATAAATTAGACACATGTGCAACTCTTGGGTATCTTTATTGAGGAAACGTTTCGCCACACAGTGGCTTCATCAGTCCATACAAAGGAGAATCTTGAAGAACAGGAGGAGAATGAGGTAATCAGTCCCTCAACCTTGAGTCGATGTGGTCAGTCCATCAATCCTGTTCTTCAAGATTCTCCTTTGTATGGACTGATGAAGCCACTGTGTGGCGAAACGTTTCCTCAATAAAGATACCCAAGAGTTGCACATGTGTCTAATTTATCATAAGAGGTTCTTGCTGAAATACGGCCAAGTTTTAAATGAATGACTTAACTACTGTAACGCCTATAAAACGAAATGATAGTCTTCACTAATGCTATTAGGGATTAATTTTAAAATCTACAAACATTTATTCTCTTCTTAATTAATGCGATATTAGCTAAATATATCAGGTTTCCATAGACAGCGAAGATTGTAAGGATGTTGAGCAGGAAAAATAATGCATCACCGTAACATGTCACTATTTCTTACTTACTATTAACGTATATTAGATTATCTGCTTCAAAATTCTGAATAGGACAGCTGTCTGTTCTTCTCCGTCTTCCCTAAATTCTGTGATGTATCCACTTATCGTTATAGTTCTCACATTTCTTTTCATCAACTGAGGTCAAAGATATTGTTATGTTCACGTGAATACACTAAACCAGTATGGGAAATAGAACGGGTGGGACAATAAATTTTGAACCAAATGGAAGCATATGTCCGATTCCTTGTATCAAGAGCCCTCCACTAGTTTCATGGCACCATTCCCCAGATTCTTGAAGAAATATTAAGCTAGAAGGATTTCACTATAGTCTGTCACTCTGATATTCTCCATGAGTCACTTTATTTACGTTAAGTAACAATTTAAAATCAGTTGGAGTTGTGATTTCTAAGTCATTGGTACCTTGTGATTTGTAACTGAAGATCACAGTTAAAAAAGAAAGCATAAATTGAATAAGTAAATTGCAAAATCATACTAGATATAATAAAATAATTAGTTGTGAGGTAACAAATAACTTTACAATAGTTTAGGTGCAATTACTAAAAATTTTGCTTAATTAGCTATTCATGATCATGAGTTAAGATCTGAATGCATGTTATCAAATTCTGTATAAAAATTCTCAAAAAAATATTTACTGGCAAAATCCTGGTAAAGATATAAATGATATTTCAAATTAACAATTTAACTGCTAGACATAAGAACAAAATAAATGAAAAGGAAAACTAATAATTTGTAATAATTACAGCACAAACTTTAAGAGTAAATAAAAAATGTAATTATCGTGGAAAAAATATATCCAAACTGCAACATATATAATCGATTTTTACACATTAGTTAGGCATAAAAATAAAATACAATGTATATATTACAGTATGAGATATATGGAGAATTATGCAATATAAAATTTATCATGACAATTCAGATTTTTTTTAACTGACTTAGTTTTTTTACTGAGTAATAACTCGACCCAGAGAATGGTAATTTAACTCCTGATAACCTTCCACACTCCGAAATGTTGTATAAACTCATGGTAACCTTTGATCTACACAACTATTAACGCCATTGTTCAATATTCACCTGACCTGATCATAACATACTATTTCTCAAATTTTCTAGTATCTGCCGAGGAGGATCTCAGACAGCAAAACAAACACATTTATTCTCCTGTATCAATGTCGACATGAAGACGAATAAGATATTTAGTACGATACTTGATTATTTTGATTTTTAGTCTTAATTCATCAAGTGTTGGAAGAAACACCTTTCTAGAATGAGGGACTGATCCCTTCAAACTAATTCTTCACGTCTTCCACCGTCTCCAACTAGTTCATTTAGGGTGAGGAATTGACCACCTGTTTCTTCACGTCTCGACAGTCTGCACTATTATTCTCTCTTCTGGATTCATAAAGTTTCTGGTTAGCGAAAAATTCAATAAAATTATCAGTGAGTTGCACATGTATCTTACTTATCTAATTATCCACCTGTATTTGTCTTCTTGTGCGTAACCCTCACTAATATACATGCAATGTCGCAATTTTCGAGGAATGACTAGACGATCTGAGGAGGATGGAACAAAGAATAAGCAATCTAGATGCCAATAATGCCTTGTATTTCTCACAAAGTGCTTGAGCCTGCCCACGCTAACACTTTTCATAAGATGTGCGCCCTAATATGACAACCCAAAACTAAAGGAGTATGACAGTCTTCTGAGGTCGACATTAGAAGATTGGCAGTGGGATCAAGCTACACTGTCAGTCTGACTCTTCCTGCATTCCTGTTTTCGTATGTGGCCTCTTGTGAACTTGCAGAAGCGATTTTTCCCGAGTCCCTCAGATTCAATGTTGGGATTCAGGACCTAATGTTTACTAATGGAGTCAAGTCCTCAACGAGACCAGTCCTCCCTAACAAAACAATACAAACAGCCGCACTAGGAGAGCCCAATAACGGAGAATATAGACTCAACAGTGCTTCACAGTTTGTCTAGGCAGGACAGAGCTCATTTCTTGACAATGAGAGCTCCTCACGCGAAGGATATTTTGTTAGTAAGTAAGTTTATTCAGGTATACACAAATACAGTTACATAGATTATCATACATAGCAGCATATGTGTAGAGAACCTAGAATAACCCAAAAAAGTCAGACAAACTGACTTATTTCCATTGTTGGTCATCACTAGTTCCTCTATAGGCACACGCCTAGATCCGAGACCATTTGTATAAGTGTTACACTTTCCCTCTCCGCTCCTGTCGTCACCAAAAATGAGTGTATTCGCGGTAGTGCATCGGAAGACCGACTCAAATACTATGGTCTCCTTTGCCATTGGTTTCAAGGAAGGGTCACAAGGCTTAAGGAAGCTAACATCACGAGAAGCCTTGCAATGGCTAGATGTCTAGCAATAAAGATGTCTTAACCATGCAGATGGAATTACCTTGCAAATTTTGACAGACAGCTAGAAAAGGAGTTGGAATGGGCAAATGTGATGAGTGGAGTTCCAAAAAGGCCATTACTGGGATCGATACAATTCCATGTGAATGTGAAAATGTCAAGAAATGCAGTCAGAGGTATCCCTGTTCAGAGACGTGAAACTAATAAGAATACAATCAGGACAGGCCCAGGAAGGTGGTCTTATGGACCTGGACAAGCTAAAGAACTGGCTTGATAAGTGCCTATTATAACTTAACCTTTGCAAATGACAAATTATGAAACACGGAGAAGGGCTAAGGAAACTAGAAACAAAGGCTAAAGGTATAAAAGTTGGAAACCTCATTCAAGAAGACCCTCGAGCTTATCACCTGAGGCACATCAACTGCGCAGAAATTGTCCATCTTGAAAATCCAAGATTTCATTCAGGAACTTCCAGTATTTCACTACAATTTGTATGGTATATACCATGGTCTTCTTCATGAATATTTCTTGTTGCAAAAGTTTGCAACAAGACTAAATCTGGAACTAAAGTTTATGAGCTTTGAAGAGACACTATTTTCTATTAACAAAGTTTGATACATCAGCAGTGTGCTGCTACTCTATTTTAAATTATAGTTACACAGTTAAAAGATAAGGAATCACACATAAAGTGGGAGTTGTCACAGTTACTCTTTGCTGATGACACTGTGCTCTTGGGAGATTCTGAAGAGAAGTTGCAGAGATTGGTGGATGAATTTGGTAGGGTGTGCAAAAGAAGAAAATTAAAAGTGAATACAGGAAAGAGTAAGGTTATGAGGATAACAAAAATATTAGGTGATGAAAGATTGAATATCAGATTGGAGGGAGAGAGTATGGAGGAGGTGAATGTATTCAGATATTTGGGAGTGGACGGGTCAGCGGATGGGTCTATGAAGGATGAGGTGAATCATAGAATTGATGAGGGGAAAAGGGTGAGTGGTGCACTTAGGAGTCTGTGGAGACAAAGAACTTTGTCCTTGGAGGCAAAGAGGGGAATGTATGAGAGTATAGTTTTACCAACACTCTTATATGGGTGTGAAGCATGGGTGATGAATGTTGCAGCGAGGAGAAGGCTGGAGGCAGTGGAGATGTCATGTCTGAGGGCAATGTGTGGTGTGAATATAATGCAGAGAATTCGTAGTTTGGAAGTTAGGAGGAGGTGCGGGATTACCAAAACTGTTGTCCAGAGGGCTGAGGAAGGGTTGTTGAGGTGGTTCGGACATGTAGAGAGAATGGAGCGAAACAGAATGACTTGAAGAGTGTATCAGTCTGTAGTGGAAGGAAGGCGGGGTAGGGGTCGGCCTAGGAAAGGTTGGAGGGAGGGGGTAAAGGAGGTTTTGTGTGCGAGGGGCTTGGACTTCCAGCAGGCGTGCGTGAGCGTGTTTGATAGGAGTGAATGGAGACAAATGGTTTTTAATACTTGACGTGCTGTTGGAGTGTGAGCAAAGTAACATTTATGAAGGGGTTCAGGGAAACCGGCAGGCCGGACTTGAGTCCTGGAGATGGGAAGTACAGTGCCTGCACTCTGAAGGAGGGGTGTTAATGTTGCAGTTTAAAAACTGTAGTGTAAAGCACCCTTCTGGCAAGACAGTGATGGAGTGAATGATGGTGAAAGTTTTTCTTTTTCGGGCCACCCTGCCTTGGTGGGAATCGGCCAGTGTGATAATAAAAAAAGTTACACAGTAGAAAAAAGCTAATATTTTTTTTCTGTCGTATTCCATCACTCAACTGGGGTTCATACAAGATGTTGAAATATATGAGCCTCAGCTGGGAGACTTCAGCAAGGTAATGAGAATATTGCAAAGTTTCCCATCTGCAACAGAAACTTCAAAGGTTTTGTTCCAGTATTGACAGAATCTTTTCTTCCTTTTGTTCCCAGCATTTTAATCACCTCTTACGTTACGAATATTATTATTTATTTATTTATTTATTATTATTATTATTATTATTATTATTATTATTATTATTAGTTTTATTATTAACATTAGTAGTAGCATCATTACTATTATTATATTTACAGAAAATTGCTGAGGGTGTAGATAAGGATGAAACAGAAATTAGCTCAATCCGTAAATCTGTAAACTGATTAATGTAAAAAAAATCTGTCTAATCACTATGTTTCTCCTCAGCTTGGTACTTCTGGAGCGACCGCATAATCATCAAAAGAATAGACCCAGCCAATGTCTGCTATATCAGTTTCCAACTTAAAACCTCATCATCCGCTATTTTCATTCACTTACTCACTGACTACTACGTTACCGTCAACAGATACGCCATATGTAAGTATCATACAACACAAATATTAAACAGTGTTGATGAATGTATTTGATAAACCTTTGACAGTATCGTCATCAGCAGCAACAACCATCGTCACCATATTCAAAATTTGCGTATTTGAGTTGTGCCTATTCTAATTTCATCTCTTAATTGCTGGTTGGTTTTCCATGTCCATTTGTTCAGTAGGTTTACGATACAATAGAATTTACTACTGATAATCTACTCATGAAACCGTTACTGCATTTTTTTTTACCCAAAATAAAGCTTTGAACTATACTATAAGTAGTATAAAGACGTCTGACTGCGAACACTGCCGGGATCAATGGCCGATAATGAGCGTGGGGAAGTATGTGATAATGGGGGACATGGCATAGCTTCAGCTGTCAGGGTAAAAAGTTCAGTACTATGTTTAATTATCTCCCAAGGGGATAGTGAGGGTTATTTCTGTGTATTACTAAGCAGAAAGTGATATGATCAGTTATGACTCCGAACACTGCCGTGATAAATGGCCGATAATGCGTGTGGGAAAGTATGTGAAAATGGCGACAGTGCGATAATTGCTATAATTGCCTGATTACTATAATTACCGGGACAAGCCGGAAGAGTAGCCTTCAGCCGTCATGGGTAGCTTGTCCATAGCTTCAAGGTGTCCGCCTACGAAGATTGGGGTAGGTTAATCATCCTCAATGGGTTAGTGGAGCTTATTTGAGCCAATGACTGATAATTGTCATAATTTTCGTCCATAGCTTCAAGGTGTCTGGCTACAAAGATGTCCGGCGCCCAGATGAGTTAATTGCTCCTCAAATGGGATAGTTGTGGGTTATTTGTGTGTATTACTAAGCAGAGGTAGCCGTGAGAAAGTGCCCCTGGACACTGGCGAGGAGCCCTCCATAGCTTCAAGATGTCTAGCTATAAAGATTACCAACTTTAATCACCCCTCTTTGTGTGTTACTATACTAGCCGGGTCAATGACCGAGAGGTATAATTGCTGTGAGAAAGTAAGGCAATAATGGACTTACATAATGGTCTGGGGGACTCCAGCGCGTGCATTGACCTCCCATCCACCTGGGTATCAGTGAGAGGGTTCTTCTGGGTACATTATCCGTCTGCCCGCCCACGGGTGGCCCTCCCACTCACCAAGGTTAAGCGACGAGCAAGAGTCTGCTATAACGTGAGCATAAAACAAAAAAAGTCCATAGCTTCAGATGTCTGCTTGCAAAAGGTTGGTGACTTAATCATCCCATCAAAAAAAAGGATAGTTGGAGGTTATTTGTGTATTACTAAGCAGAGGAGAGGGTTATATAATCAGTTCTGACTCCAAAACACTACCTGGGTCATCGACCGAGAGCTAATGCCCGTGAGAAAAGTATCCGGGTACATTATCCCCTTGCCGACCGTCCATAGCTTCAGGTGCCTGCCAGTCTTCTCAGGAGAGGATAGTAATATATACTTAAATATAAATAAAGAAAAATCAAAATCAAAGTTTGTTAGTATTTTTATTGATTTACACATAAAGGGAAAAAGCTGAGCAAGTTCTGGTTGTTAGACTGAATGGCTGCGCAGCTCCTGTTCACCTTCTGCCAGGGTGATTATTTCCCTGTCAATAATGTTAGGCCCCCTATGGGACAAGTCGTGACGTCACTGGCCATCATCACGTCTAAACAGGCAAACACAGGTCGGTGTGACGTTACAGACGACCTCATATATATCAGTACCCTAAGTATTGAGCCACGTTTTGTACAACCTCCAGCTCCCAGGTATTGGAGGTTCACCCTCCACTCTTTCCAGTTCATCAAATCAACAGGTCACAGTTTTTTTTCTCAGTTTTCGGTAATACAAACAAATTTTTCTCAAGCCACAATTTCAATTATAATACACACAATTTCATTCATAATTTTTCACATTACCAACTTTTTATTCAACAACTTTTCATTTCTATTTACTCTTTTTAAAATATTCACACAATACCTTTATTTTCATGAAAAATGTAGTATGAATATGCAGTTTGGAAAATCAAAAGTGTAAATCAGTTTTATGTTTGGGTGATTATAATTTAAATTTTGGTTGGTAAGTTTTGTTATTTTTTTAGATACCTTATGTCTTATGTGTTCATGAACAGATTTAGTGTTCATGAAGGTGATCGAGTAGTGTTTTTAGAATATGGATGTCATGGTATAAGTGTACATAATTTTTCTCGGTATAATGCTCGTGCAATTTGTGTAAAAATTTGTCTTCATATGTCATAAGTGTTTATGTTTAACTTTCTGTGTGTATATGATTATGTTTTCATATGTCTTAAGTGATTGTATGTCAAATTTTTGTGATAAGATAAGATAAGATTTAATTCGGATTTTTAACCCCGGAGGGTTAGCCACCCAGGATAACCCAAGAAAGTCAGTGCGTCATCGAGGACTGTCTAACTTATTTCCATTGGGGTCCTTAATCTTGTCCCCCAGGATGCGACCCACACCAGTCGACTAACACCCAGGTACCTATTTGCTGCTAGGTGAACAGGACAACAGGTGTAAGGAAACGTGTCGAAATGTTTCCACCCGCCGGGAATCGAACCCGGGCCCTCCGTGTGTGAAGCGGAAGCTTTTAGCCACCGGGCCACCGGGCCTGGTGGCAGATATTGGCAGATATTGCACTTGTCAAGTTTATAACTTCATTGTGTGTTTACATGCCGTGAATTTTCAGATTTTTTTCCATTTTTTTAGTTATTATTTTTATTATTATTTCTAATATAATAATTCACGATTTGGCATCATTACAGTATTGGCGGAACTATTATAGAATCGGAGGACCAATCAGGAACCATCTGAAAAATGCTTTCACAGCAAGTCAGAGCCCAGGACTCGGGAACCATGAAAATATGTTTCATAATTAAGCTAATATCAACATTAAGGCTTATTCCTATAAAAGTTTATCTAAAGTGACATGAGACATTATATAAATAACATAGAAATATGATAAATACTCCAGAATGAATAAAAATTGAGATGCTGAATATTGAAGACAGAGTAAAACAACTATAGCCTGAGCTTGCTACCATCTGCAGCTCATAAGACTGCCATCCCCACGAGCCCTTTTAGGGCGGGGCAGATGGCAGACCAGAGGCCTAGCTTCTCCCTACGAGCCCCGTGAGGGCGGGGAATGTGGCTAGGCCTGGGGACAGTTGGTCCCAAAGATGAGGGGGTACTTGTACCTCCTCCCATGGGAGACTTAATTAAGTCTCTAGACACTCCCCAGATAGGAAGCCAAGGCCGGGTCACCACTACTTGGAAAAGACCCGGGCCGGGAAAGTACCGGCGAATAAAAAAAAAAAAAAAAAAAAAAAAACTGAAGTTCAATCAAGTTTATAAAATTGCTCACAGTGTCCAGAATATCTTGCTGCTAATTTTGTCAAGGCTTGGAACCAAAGCAATCATAGTACTAAGGGGAGAGAGCACAACTTTGTAGTACCCACAGTTAGTGGCCAGGCTTCAAACAGCAATAAAGGAATGGAACAGATTGTCTACTCATGTCAAAGCTAGTCACAGCATGAACCAGTTCAAGAAGAGAGTCAAAAGGTACCTAATCAGTGTAGCAACAGAAAGGGAAGAGAATATTTGATTTTTCTTTAGCTAACACACAAGTAAATGTAAATAACTCCTTTTACCTTATTCCTAGTAGTATATATCCTTTATAGTATAATAATAAGATATCTCCTACATTGTATAATAATCAGGAATTAAAAGGATTCCAATGGAAATATGTCACTCTGTCTGGCTTTATTGGGTTATCCTGGGTTTTCTACACATATGCTGCTATGTATGATAATCCACGTAACTGTATTTGTGTATACCTGAATAAACTTACTTAGTCTGGTTGCGGTCTGGCTGGAGGGATAATATGACTGCTCTGACCATATCATTCTCTCTTATTCCTTTGAGGATTCTAACATAACAGAAAATGGAGTGTTTGAAAAACTCACGAGTGATGAGCTATGCCTGTGTTTTCCACGAGTGATGAGCTACGCCTGTGTTTTCCACGAGTGATGAGCTATGCCTGTGTTTTCCACGAGTGATGAGCTATGCCTGTGTTTTCCACGAGTGATGAGCTATGCCTGTGTTTTTCACGAGTGATGAAGTTGAAGTTGAAGTTCTCTGACCTGAGGGTTGGTGAGGATGGGAAGGAAGAGGGAGGGGAGGGCTGGAAAAATTGAAGAGGTTGGAAGGGTGGAGTAGGAGGTGGGCTTGCAGAGGTGAGTGATGAGCTATGCCTGTATTTTCGCTGAATATCTCTGAAGTAAGTTATTGACTTATTTCATGAAAGTTAACCATTTAAAACTGAATTAATTAAAATTATTTTCACAGCGATCATAAAACAATGAATGTTTTACTAGCTGGTGGTGGGATTTCTTAAATATTCGAAATATTTTGGGATTTTTGTGGAGATAAAGAGCAGATGTTTTGCCCTGAGAATAATTAATTAGCATTGTTTTATCAGTAACAAATCCCTAAACAACTTTTTGTAGTGCCTTTATGTAGGACTTAACTGCCAAACGTCATTTTCAGTCAATTTTTTCAGTCGTTTTTTGAACTATCATATTGAAACTTACGCATTATAAAGACAATGTACACTTCTTTATTAAAGTATACCAGAAATGAAAGAAATCGGACGAAAAAAAAAAACTTACCTCTGTCACTACATATATCGTCTGTCTCCCGTTCTCTGTACGGGGTTGAAGAAGACTAAAGGGCAAAACTTGCCCTTAATTAGTACCTTAAAAGTCACATAAACATCTTGTACAATCGAGAATGCAAACTTTTTTTTTCATCAAAACATAGGTGAATTTTGTTATCGATTTTATTCAGCATTCTTACTGTGGAAAATACTGTATATATTTTCCAGAAATTCAGTATTTATATGTAAATAGATGGCCATACTGTATTTAATAATATTTATGTCAAGGAAAACGGAAAGCCTGCGTCTGCGCAGACGAGACTCGCCATCTTGGTTTTGAATTGGATACAATGTTAGTGTAATGGGAAGGAATTTTCGTGCTCTAGAGGTTAAAATTGGGCTGACACCTCTCAAATAGAAGGCGAAATTGTTGGACATGCATTCCTGCATAACTTGAGATATCAGACGACTGGACAAGACAGCTCCAGGAACCTCGGATAAGCTCTCTAGATTTGTGTATAATTCTGGCCAGTGTTTTCATAAATTTAGTTAGTGAGGTTTTTCCTGAGTATTATACAACTTAATATCCAGTCAAATTGGTGAGTGATATTAAGATACATTTCCCTTCTGTTATGTAATTGTGTATATATATAACCATTTATTATTTTTAATATACAGTCCACAAATTTATATATTTACCAGTATTCCTGGTGTATGTATATTTCATTTAATTAATAGATCCAGAGCAACTTGTGGTTATGACAGTGGTAGGTATCGAAGGGGGACACTTTTTGCTACCTAGGTGTCCCAAATTCCTACTTGTTTATGTAACATTGATAAGTAATAATTATCTTTGTTATCATTTACTGTTATGTACATAATTAGTTACATTCAGATAAATGCAGTTTTCCACATTTAATTTGCCCGTTGGTCCTTCTTGAACCGGAGGTAATTAGTGAAGTCATTAATTAGTTAATTGCTTAATAATTATATGTGAAATGACAGAAGGAGGTGAATGTTAAGTTCACAAATTTATTTAATGTGTGGTGGATTATAATAATTACAATATTAATTTTGATAAGATAAGTCAAATGTGGCTAAAGATTATATTAATGTGTATAAGTGTATGTGTAATTGATAAGCCAAGTGTAGCTAATTATATTAATGTGTATATTAATTTTGCAAAGCCAAAGTGGCTAGGATTTATATTAATGTATTTGTATAATGTTAATTTTGATAAACCAATTCTGGCCAAGATTTATATCAATGTATGTGTAATTGATAAGCCAAGTGTAACTAATTATATTAATGTGTATATTAATTTTGCAATGCCAAATTCTGGCAAGGCTTTATTAATTTGTTTAATATTAATTTTGATGAGCCAAGTTTGTATTAATGTACATTTAAAATTTATATAATTTTCTTGCACATGTAATTGCTGAGCTCAAGTAGCTGGGATTTATTCAAAGGTAAGTTGTACTATTTACCTTTATAAAGTGCATAATTTAGTACATAATCAGTGTTATTAAGTTGAATTTAATACATTGCATCATGGCTGAAAATGAGGAAATTAATATAGAAGACAAACATATGGAATATAGAGTAAAGAAAGCATCAATACAGGCTAGAAAAGTTCATGTAACCAATGCATGTAATAAGTGCTTGGAATTAATGAATCAAGAAACTGTGAATACAGATGATTTAAAATTGTATTTAGATGCTTTAGGGAATAGATACGATTCATACAAATTATATTACAACAAATATGAAGGAGATTTATTAGTAAACTGTGTAGATGAGACTGAAATAGATCTCATGATTAGTCAGTATTATGAATTAGAGGAAAAGTTTCTTTCTTGTAAAAGTCAGGCCTTGAATAAATTAAAATGTGTAAACCAGGCAGTTGGTCAGTCTCCTCCAACAAATAATATGGCTTTGCCAAAACTCCCAAAATTGTGTTTGCCTGTGTTTAATCCTGGAGAAAACTGGGAGGAGTTTTGGTCAATTTTTAAGGCAGCTGTGCATGACAGGAGTGACCTAGCCTGTGTAACTAAATTATTTTACCTCAAAGGACAGGTAAGAGGAGATGCTCACATACTCATACAAGCCTTTCTCAATGTAAATGACTCTTACAAGGAAGCAGTTGACTTGTTGAAAGTCACTTATGGTAATATAGAACAAAGTAGGTTGGATCTAGTGAATATTATTGTTAATTTAAAATCTCCAGATCACACTTACAAAGGTTTACAGCAGTTTAGAGTTAAACTGAGAACACTCTCAAAACTTTAAGTAATAAACATAATCTGGTTATTGAGTGCCATGGTACAGAATAAATTAAACTATAAAACACTTGAATGGGTCTCAAACAAATATCACAAGGGTTATTTTTGTCTGGAGGAAATAAGACTAGGTCTGCAAGAATTAATTGTGCAGTTGCAGACCAGCCAACCAACTCATTTTAAAGATGCAACACATAATAACTCTGAGGCATCTGTCATGTTTCACAAAGGGAAAAATTATCCCAATCTTAATCAAAATTCATTTCCTAAAAAGAGTTGCATAGGTGCATATCAAGTAGCAGGAATCAGAAATAATGATTCTCCAAAAGGTAAGAAGAATAAGTACCCTCCTAAGAGTAGCACAGTTAATAGGAAACCAGTCAAAGAAAAGAGAAATTGTCTTTTCTGCAAGGGTACTCATTTTTCTAAGAATTGCAATGCATACAATTCATGGAGTGATAAAGTTGAAAGATTGGAGGAACTTGACAGATGTATCAGGTGTTTGGGTAATCACAATGTAAAGGATTGTTATGCCAAATTAAACTACTGTTATCAATGTCACAAAGGAAGACACCATATAGTCATGTGTAAAGGTCTACATGATAATGTTGATAATAATGATAATGTTGACAATCCTGACACAACAGTAGCTAATGTAAAAATTGCTGCTAATGTTAATAATGATGGTTTTGCTGAAGTAGCCTTACCTGTGTTACAGGTAAAAATTGATGATAAAAGGCATGAATCAAAAATTGTAAATGCATTATTGGACCAGGGATCCCAGCGTACTTTCATAAAACGTAAATGTCTTGATGGCATGAAAGTACAGATGGGAGATCCCACAACTTTAAAATTATCAGGTTTTCTCTCAGACAAAAGAGCTCAATTGTATGACACTGTTTATGTAACTGTCAGGTTAGGAAATGAGAAAAAACGTGTTAATGCAGTAATTGTAGATAGACTTTCAGAGAAAATATCTACAGTAGGACTAGTGAAGCTACAGAAAGACTCTCACATAATGTAAATTTAGCACCTTCTGGTGTAAGTGATGATTTTGTAGGCCCAATAAATATTTTGATAGGTAGTGACTATTATGCCTCCTCTGTAAAGGGTATGGTAAAGAAATGTGGTGTCACCCTTTTGAAGACTGCTGGAGGCCATGTAATGTATGGTAGGATTCCTCGTAATAATGATTCATGACTAGAGGAAACTACAAATACCATAACTGTGTGTCTTACTCATGAAGTTGTACCCCAGTATAATTCTTCCATAGAGGATGGTATTGAGCCAGTGCATAAATTGTGGGAATTAGACAGCACTGGAATAAATGTAAATGAAGAAAGTCCAGACGATTCTTTTACTCAGGAGCAGTACCTGAAAGATGTAAAATTTGAATCTGGACAATACTGGGTACGACTTCCGTGGAGACTGAACCATCCAGAATTGCCCACTAATTACAGAATGGCATATGGGCAGTTAAAAGCTCAGCTCCGCGAACTGAGTAAGACACCAGAATTGTTAACTGCCTATAATGATATAATTGCTGAGCAGTTAATTAATAAATTTATAGAAGAGGTACCTCTTGAGCAAGCCAAAATTTATGGTCACTATTTGCCACATCACAGAGTGAAGAAGGATTCTAAGACCACTCCTCTGAGAATTGTGTTTAATTGTAGTGCCAGGAGTAACAAAAATGTACCTAGTTTAAATGACTGTTTGATGACAGGTCCATCGTTGACGGAAAAATTAGGAGATATCTTATTAAATTTCAGAGTAAAGAATTATGCCTTTACGGCTGACATAAGTAAAGCTTTCCTAAGAGTGGGTTTACAAGAGGCTGACCGGGATTGTACCCGCTTCTTATGGCCTGAGAATCCTATTGACCCACTTAGCCCTTGTGGCATGCAAAGAGTATGTAACCTTTATTCGGCGCATGGACACACCCTCATTTACAGGCTATCTCCCCCAACCAGCGAACCAGGTTGCTAAGAGTTGATGATGGGGCCCCATCGTTCAACTAGTGACCAGGTTCTAGCCAATAAGAAGGTGGGATTGACAATCGCAGAGGTTATGTGGATACCGCTCTCCTGTCTGCCCTTGTCATTCCCATTCTAGAGCTGGTTGAAGCACGGTCTGCTATCTTGTGGCTTCTATTTCTGCCTTGCTTACCGTGGAGTGCACTATATTTATCACTGTACATAGTGTACATATTGCTGTTATAATTGGTGAAGGATAATATAAGTCTAAACTTTTTCTACTGTGTTTATTTGCTCCCATTACACCTGGGATAACAGGCCATTTGAAATCCTAGGTTGTAATATGGGTAGCCTGTCCGAGAGCTGGACTTAGAGAAACGGTTGAGCTTAGGGTGAAGCTTGTAGCAGGAACATTGTGTAGCTTGCTGTTTCGCTTCGCTTTACAAATTTTGCGTGTCAGTTGCTTATGATCAGCCTTGCTATTGTGTGATCGTTCAACAGCTCGCTACTAGCTTGTTCAGTGTGCTCGCTTCGCTACGGTCAATCTTGTGTGCAGTCGGCTTTGCTTGTATGCGTATTCTGCAATCGTACTGTGCATAGCTAAGCGTGTTCTGCAAATTAACGTGTTACGTTGGGGTATTCGTACTGTGCATAGCGAATAACTTATGCCACCTAGACGAGTCAGACGCCTGGTGTCGGCATATACTTTGCATAACCTACCTAAATTGTCCCTACAGCGTTGTTGGCAAATTGCTCGTTCCATTGGCATTCCCTATAAACGCACTCTCACAGCTGCGCAACTGCGTTCACTTATTGCTGACATACTTATTGAAGAAGAGATGGCACATCAAACTCCTCCCTCTACGGGAGCTAGGGAAAAAACTCTTATGTTCTCGCATGAGGAAGATGATACACCTACGGAGCAAAATGGTCAGTATGGTGCAGCTGGGTTGTCTCGAGGTGAATCAGCGTCGTTGGCACTTGAGCTGGCAAAAATCATGCTGGAGCAAACTAGGGAACAGAGAGCATTCGCAAGGGAAGAATTTGATAGGGAAAGAGAAAGGAGGCAGTTTTCGCATTCTGTAAACGATTTCAGTTTACAAAAAGCAGTACAGCTTGTTCCCCGCTTCAATGAGGCCGAACCAGAGCAATTTTTCGAAAGCTTCGAAAATCAGGCTCGAGCCTTGAGGTGGCCGGAACAGCACTGGGCAGCGTTGGTTCATACAGCATTATTGGGTAAGGCACAGGAATTTACGTCGGTATTAACTGACGCTGAATTCTCTGATTATCAAGTAGTGAAGACCACAGTGTTGGGAGCATATACATGTATCCCAGCTAAATATCGTAAGACCTTCAAATTGAACAGGCGGCAGCTTGGTCAATCCCTGGTGGACTTTGTGAGACAGCAAACCAAAGCTTTTACCAGCTGGTATAAAGCGAGTGGTGTCTCTAACTTTGAGGAGCTGGTGCAGCTTATTCTGATTGATAACCTGCTGGAGTCTGTGGGACCAGAGGTTCGTGTCTTTCTGCAGGATCGTGACTTAACCACTGCATTGGAGGCGGCCAGGTTGGCTGATACCTTCGAAACGAACCGCTCCTTGTCCGAGCGGTCCCGTCTCTCTTTTCAACAGTCTGGCGTGAGCAGAGATCGACAACATTGGAGAATGAAGTGCCAGCCGGAGGGAGAGCGTCTACGTCATCCAACCAAGTCACCTGGTGAGCCACGCTTCTCAACATATGGTCCCCCTGCGGAGAGGCAAACTACTTATGGAGCATCTCGACAACAATATCCAGAGAGGCACCAGCCAGAACGACACCACTTGCAACGTCATCAGGGAGTAAAGGGCAAGCCTGTCGTCTGCTTCAGGTGCAATAAAGTAGGTCACATCAGTTCCAACTGCCCCCAAAAACCTCAACCCATCGGGAAAATCTCTAATATCCCTAGTAACATGTCCCCTAGAGAAGTAGAAAAAGGTATGGCCCCTTATTATTGCGAAAGTCTTATTTCCCTTCAGGAAAACTCAGAACCAACTAAAGTAAATACCTTTAGAGATACTGGAGCATATTGCTCACTTGTCAGAGAAGGAATATTACCCCTTTCAGAGAATACTTCCTTGAATTCCTCAGTTTTATTGGAAGCCTATGGAGGAGCTATATATTCAGTTCCTTTGCATAAAATTTATGTACAGTGCAAATATTACACTGGGTACTTGACTGTAGGTATCTCAAAAGGATTTCCCATGAAAAATGCCATGTTATTACTGGGTAATAACATTACTACTGTTACTTCGTGTCCTGAACCTATAATGATTAATGCTTCTCCAGTGTTGGCCATAACTCGGGCAACATCCCAAGGGTTGTCTGGGGAGAATGTTGACCTATCCTTGGACGACTCCGATCTCGGAATAGCCACGTTGTTTTATGAGACACACCGGCCGGAGTCTCGTAAATCAAGTGAACAGACCCCGATCAAGCCTTCCTATTCCCAGGTTGCAGGATTGCCAGATGTCTCTGTTTCCATGCCCGAGGGACTGTCCTTCCGGGAGGAACAACGAAAGGACCCTTCTTTAAAATTCGCTTTTCAGGCAGCCATGGGTAAATCCTCTTGGGGTCATCCAGTCAAGTATGAAGTTAAAAATGATTATTTGGTTTGCACTGAGACTGGTAAGGAGAAAGAGGGCCGGCAATTATACGACAGGTTAGTGGTTCCAACCAAGTATAGACCTCAGATATTAAATATAGCTCATAATACGTCATCAGGAGGTCACTTAGGAATTACAAAAACCTTGTATAGAATCACAAAAGAATTTTATTGGCCAAAATTAAAGAAAGATGTGAAGAATCATATTAGGTGTTGCCGAGAATGTCAGCAAGTTGGAAAACCTGGACATTCCATTAAACCTGCACCTCTCCAACCCATACCTGCTGATGGAGAACCTTTTGCAGATTTAATTATAGATTGTGTAGGTCCACTACCTAAGTCAAAGTCTGGAAATCAGTATTTATTTACAATTATGGATAAAGTAACCAGATATCCTGAAGCGATCCCAATGCGTAGTATCAATACTAAAGCTATTCTCAAAGCTTTAACAAAATTCATTTCTTGTTTTGGCATTCCTAAAACTATACAAAGTGATCAAGGTACTAACTTCACTGCCAAAGCATTTAGGGAAGTATTAACTAGGTTAGGGATAATTCACAACTTATCCACTGCCTATCACCCTCAGTCCCAAGGCGCCTTGGAAAGATTCCACCAAACATTAAAAACAATGATGAGAAGTTTTTGCATGCACTTTCCGACAGATTGGGATGAATCTCTACCGTTGTTGCTGTTCTCAGTACGAGAGACGGTGCAAGAGTCTACAGGGTATAGTCCGTTTGAGCTGATCTTTGGGCACAATGTACGAGGTCCTCTTCGGGTGCTCAAAGAAGGATGGATGGGAGAAGACGTAAGCTCAGCACTCTACAACCCGTCTTCAAGGTTGCAGGTGGCACGTGAGTTAGCCACGGCTAACCTAAAGATAGCTCAAAGTAAGATGAAACAGAGGTATGACAAAAGTGCACAATTCCGCTCCTTCCATCCAGGAGACAAGGTGTTGGTGCAGGAACCTATACCTGGCCACACCTTGAAAGCTAGATTTACGGGACCTATGCAGATAGTAAGTAGATTATCTGATTTAAATTATGTGGTAGCTCCCATTGATAAGACCTCAAAAACAAAAACTTACCACATTAATCAAATCAAGGCCTTTCATACACCAGATAAAGTCCCAGTAATGACTCTGTCCTCTACCTCTGAGGACGACTCTGACTCTTTGCACTCTATCTCTGAAATTAATACTAAACTTTCAAATTCTGTCCTCCTCAAGGATCCTAGCCCGTTAATGGATGGATTATCTGAAATACAAGCAACCAATTTAACTGAGCTTCTACAGTCATATCCTAATATTTTTTCGGATGTGCCGAAAAAATGTACGTTAGGTTACCATGATGTAGATGTGGGAAAATCTAAACCAATTAAACTCTCCCCCTACAGAGCTAATCCTGAAAAGCAAAGGCTACTTCAGCAGGAAGTAGACTTCTTGTTAGAACATGGTTTAGTGGAGGAGTCATCTAGTCCATGGGCTTCACCGTGCATCCTAGTAAAAAAGGCTGATGGAGGGTTTCGTATGTGCACAGACTACCGTAAAGTGAACGAGGTCACAATCACAGATGCTTACCCTCTTCCTCGTCTGGATGACGTAATTGACTTTGTGGGTAAGGCTACTTTTGTGTCCAAATTAGATCTCCTTAAAGGTTACTATCAGGTACCTTTGACAGATAAGGCGAAGGAAATCTCTGCCTTCGTAATTCCAGGAGGTCATTATCAGTATACAGTTACCCCCTTCGGAATGAAAAATTCCCCCTCTTCATTCCAGAAACTCATCCATCAGGCTATTAAAGGACTTGAAGGCACGGCAGCATACCTAGATGATATTGTTGTGGTGTCTGATACTTGGGATCAACACCTACTTAGACTTAAAGCTCTGTTTGAGACCTTTAAGAATTCCCAATTAACAGTTAATTTATCTAAATCTTCCTTTGGCCAGGCCACTATCACTTTTCTAGGCCATGAAGTAGGTAGTGGTAATGTTGCACCTAAACTTGCTAAAGTTCTTTCGATTAAAGATTATCCAGTTCCTCATGATAGGAAATCTCTTCAACGTTTCCTAGGCATGATAGGATTTTACAGAAGATTCTGTAAGAATTTCTCAGATATTGTAGCCCCTCTTACCTCTCTTACCAGTCATAAAGTTCCCTTTAATTGGACGTCAGATTGTAACACTGCTTTTAATAAAGCAAAAAGATTATTGTGCTCTGCACCCATTCTCCTGTCTCCAGACTTCTCCAAACCTTTTTCATTACAGGTTGATGCTTGTGAGTCTGGGGTTGGGGCGGTACTATTACAAATCGGGAACAAGGAGCTGCAGCCAATCGCATACTTTTCAGCTAAGTTCCAGCCACATCAGAGAGCTTACTCTACCATTGAAAAAGAAGCCCTCGCGCTGGTAATGGCTTTGGAGCATTTCGATGTTTATGTGGGCCAGACATCGCAGGTGGTCACAGTCTACAGTGATCACAACCCGTTAGTCTATCTCCAAGCCATGAAGAATCACAACACAAGGCTTATGCGTTGGACGCTCAGGCTGCAGCCCTACAATATAAAAATAAATTACATTGCCGGCAAAGAAAATGTGTTGGCAGACTCTTTGTCAAGAGTCTAGTTTAATATTTTATTTAGGTTAGGATGTATTTGTGGTAACCCCCCTTTCAAGCTCTTTTTTTTATCCCCTGATGTGGGGGTTTTTTTTTAGTGAGGGGATACGGGCTACCGTCCGCTTGTATCTTGGACCTATGTTGGCCTATCTGACTGCTGTCTCACTCTGAGTTTAGGGTTTGGCTTTTGGTCACTAGGAAAGCTGAGCTCTATCTAAGAGTTGGATGGTGGAGAGGATAGGCGGTCCCATTATTTTGTGCCATGGCGGCACGGTTACCACTGGGAGGTGGCAGCCTAATCCTGAGCCTTCTCGGGGGTGGGGGTGTGGCATGCAAAGAGTACGTAACCTTTATTCGGCGCATGGACACACCCTCATTTACAGGCTATCTCCCCCAACCAGCGAACCAGGTTGCTAAGAGTTGATGATGGGGCCCCATCGTTCAACTAGTGACCAGGTTCTAGCCAATAAGAAGGTGGGATTGACAATCGCAGAGGTTATGTGGATACCGCTCTCCTGTCTGCCCTTGTCATTCCCATTCTAGAGCTGGTTGAAGCACGGTCTGCTATCTTGTGGCTTCTATTTCTGCCTTGCTTACCGTGGAGTGCACTATATTTATCACTGTACATAGTGTACATATTGCTGTTATAAATTGGTGAAGGATAATATAAGTCTAAACTTTTTCTACTGTGTTTATTTGCTCCCATTACACCTGGGATAACAGGCCATTTGAAATCCTAGGTTGTAATAGCCCTCTGAAAACCTTTCGCTTTAGGAGCATATTATTTGGTGCTTCATCCAGTCCGTTCCTACTTCAAGCGACGATAAATGCACACCTTAAACATACGGGAAGTCCATTGAGTAAAGTAATGAGCAAACAATTTTATGTGGACAATTTCCTGGGTGTGACGTCAACTGAAGAGGAACTGTTAATGACTTATGGAGAGGCTAATAAAATAATGCAAAGTGCAAATATGCCTCTGAGGGAATGGAATAGTAATTCGTCCAAATTGAAGGACAAAATAAGTAAAGATTACCCTGGAGATGAAGTGCCAAAATGTAGTAATGTATTGGGTTTAACTTGGGATACTGAGAGAGATTTGTTAATGTTAAAACCTAATAATTACAGTATGCCCAATAAATTAACTAAGAGAGTTTTGCTTGCTGAAGTTTCCAAATGTTTTGATCCACTAGGTTTAGTGTCACCTCTTACTATAAGAGGGAAATTATTAATTCAGGAAGAATGGAAACTTAAATGTGCTTGGGGTGAAATTCTACCTGAGGAATTCATTAACAGGTGGGATGAATTAATTGGTGATTATGAAAAAATTCCAATGTTGGAGTTCCCACGCCAGGTGGCCAATCCAAATGGGAAAAATGTACTCCACATTTTTTGTGATGCTTCAAAATTGGCATATGGAGCAGTTGCTTATCTTCAATGTAATAGTGTTATTTCTCTTGTTATGTCTAAGGCTAAAGTGTCTCCAATTAAATCACGTACCTTGTCTCAGTTGGAATTAACAGCCATTTATGTAGGTGTCAAATTAGCTAATTATATAAGGAATAAGTTGCAGGAGATAAATATTAGCGACACTGTAATTTGGTCTGATAATGAGGTATCCTTACAATGGATTCATAATGGAAACAGTAACATTGTGTACGTACAAAACAGAGTCGCTGAAATTAATCAGATGCAAGAGAAGTATAATAGTTTGGGTCAGCATATGTTAACATTTAATCATATACCTGGTGAGGAGAATCCAGCTGATTTCTTGTCTTGAGGTTTACCTTATGCTAAATTTGTAAATGCTGTATCATGGTTTAAAGGACCGAGCTGGTTGGTAAATAAAGCTAATTGGCCTGTACAAAAGGCGTATATTGCTCCTGTTGAAATTACTGTGACCACCGCTCCAATAGTTTGTCCTCCCTTAGCCATTGATATAAATAGGTATTCTTCTTTACCCAAACTAATCAATGTAACTAAGTTGGTGTTTAAATTTCTAAACAAGATAAATATTTCATATAAGTTTTCACATCCTCTTGAATATTGGATAAAGAGGGTACAGGAGGAAATCTATGGAAATGAGATTAAATTGATGATGGAAAGAAAAATTGTGAAAGGTTCTATAATAGAGAAATTGGGGCTGTATTTAGAGAACAATGTAATTAGGTGCAGAGGTAGGTTACAAAATGCTGAATTGGGTGATTATGCTAAACACCCTATCTTACTGCCCAAAACTCATCATCTAACAAATTTGATTGTTCTAAATGCCCATAAAAATGTAATGCATGGTGGGGTACAAGATACCTTAAATTGTATTAGGGAAACTTTCTGGATTCCACAAGGATGGCAAAGTGTAAAAAGGGTGATTAAATCTTGTGTAATATGTCGCCGTGTGGATGCCAGATCCTATATGTACCCAGGTCCTCCACCATTGCCAAAGGAGCGTGTACAATTAGTGAAACCATTTGATGTAACAGGTGTAGACTGTAGTGGTTCAATAATTTTAACAGGTACGTCAAATGGTGTTCCACTGAAAGTGTATGTTTGTTTGTTCACCTATACTGCTACTAGGGCAGTTCATTTAGAAGTGGCACAGGACTTGTCTGCAGAACAGTTTATACAGCTGTTTCGAAAATTTGCAGCTAGGAGATCCTGTCCGAGGTTGATGATTTCGGATAATGCCACAAATTTTGTAGCAGGTGCTCAACACTTGATAGAATTAAATAATAGTAACGATGTTCAATCTCTGTTAACCCAGCGAGGGTGTACCTGGAAATTTATTACTCCTAGAGCCCCTTGGCAGGGGGGGCTGTACGAAAGACTGATAGGCACAGTGAAGAGGTGTCTCCGCAAAGTACTACACCGGAAGAGAATTAATTTGGAAGAATTTCGTGCAGTGTTAGTGGAGGCAGAAAATCGTATAAATAATAGGCCTCTCTCGTACATGAGTGATACACCTGACGCAGATGTATTAACACCTTCTCACCTAATATGTGGAAGGAAATTGGAAGCTGCCCCTGTCTATAGAGATAATCCGGAAGAAAGTGATGAAGATTACAATGATGTGGCAGTGTTGTGTAATAAATTTAAAATGTTAAATAAAGTAATTGATCATTGGTCTAATGTGTGGCGTAAGGAATATCTTCTTACACTACGTGAACACTTTTATGGTGCGACAGAGGCAGTAAATCGACAGAAAATTCAACCAGGTGACATTGTGTTAATTGACACTGAACGACATCGAACATTGTGGCCTCTGGGCAAAGTATTGACATTGTACCCAGATGCACAAGGTGTTGTCAGGAATGTCAAAGTGTTGTGTCATGGCCAGGAAAGTTTACGCACAATTAATAAATTGATTCCCTTGGAATTAGGTGTTCAATCAAAAGTAAATGAAAATCTGAGGAAAGTGACACGAGTGATATGGAAGATAACGCAGACTAAGTGATGCTGGAAGATGAAATCGTAGTAAGACCTACTAGGAGAACAGCCACTCAAGCCAGAACTGGCTGGAATCATCTCCTAAAGGAAGGAGTAATTTGAATCGTTTAGCAACGAACTCCGGCCGGCCACAGTATGGAAAATACTGTATATATTTTCCAGAAACCTAGGTAGTAGGTTGGTAGACAGCAACCGCCCAGGGAGATACTACCGTCCTGCCAAGTGAGTGTAAAATGAAAGCCTGTAATTGTTTTACATGATGGTAGGATTGCTGGTGTCCTTTTTTCTGTCTCATGAACATGCAAAATTTCAGGTACATCTTGCTATTTCTACTTACACTCAGGTCACACTACACATACATGTACAAGCGTATATATACATACCCCTCTGGGTTTTCTTCTATTTTCTTTCTAGTTCTTGTTCTTGTTTATTTCCTCTTATCTCCATGGGGAAGTGGAACAGAATTCTTCCTCCGTAGGACATGCGTGTTGTAAGAGGCGACTAAAATGCCGGGAAAAAGGGGCTAGTAACCCCTTCTCCTGTATATATTACTAAATTTGAAAGGAGAAACTTTGTTTTTTTCTTTTGGGCCACCCCGCCTCGGTGGGATACGGCCGGTGTGTTAAAAAAAAAAATTCCAGAAATTCAGTATTTATATGTAAATAGATGGCCATACTGTATTTAATAATATTTATATCATAGAAAGCCTGCATCTGTGCAGACGAGACTCACCATCTTGGTTTTGAATTGGATACAATGTTAGTGTAATGGGAAGGAATTTTCGTGCTCTAGAGGTTAAAATTGGGCTGACACCTCTCAAATAGGAGGCGAAATTGTTGGACATGCATTTCTGCATAACTTGAGATATCAGACGACTGGACAAGACAGCTCCAGGAACCTCAGATAAGCTCTCTAGATTTGTGTATAATTCTGGCCAGTGTTTTCATAAATTTAGTTAGTGAGGTTTTTCCTGAGTATTATACAACTTAATATCCAGTCAAATTGGTGAGTGATATTAAGATATATTTTCCTTCTGTTATGCAATTGTGTATATATATAACCATTTATTATTTTTAATATACAGTCCACAAATTTATATATTTACCAGTATTCCTGGTGTATGTATATTTCATTTAATTAATAGGTCCAGAGCAACTTATGGTTATGACAGTGGTAGGTATCGAAGGGGGACATTTTTTGCGACCTAGGTGTCCCAAATTCCTACTTGTCTATGTAACATTGATAAATAATAATTATCTTTGTTATCATTTACTGTTATGTACATAGTTACATTCAGATCAATGCAATTTTCCACTTACCTCAGGGTATTTGACTCCTACTAACTGCGACTCTGAGTACGGGCTCTTAAGAAGTGTTACACCACCCTTCTAGTAACCAACTGATGGTATAACTTAATCATAATTCATCATACAAATTCTAGGTTCTAAATTACTAGCATAAGTTTTCGGCACTTCGAGTGCATGTTTGTCTCGGTCTTACCGATGCACAGAAACTTACATTTCACGGAAGTGTATTGATACACCTTTCTGTGGTTGGATCAAACAACGATCATTGTCTGTTTTTTCATCCTCTTGGAATCTATGGAAATAGTTACAATATTTATTATGGTTTAAGAGGACAAGAGCAACTCTGGGAATGCTTGTGATGAAGGAAGTTCTCGAGAAACACGCCGTCTAGGCTTTCAGTTGGTGACCGCTGTTAATATTTCCCTCAAGTATTGATTTTGATATATGGCATTTTATTTCCAGCAATCCTCCCCCAAGGCCAATTCATCATTAACAGAGTGACGAACAACGTTGTATATAATATGGCTACGACTGTTTATCCTGGGCTGTTGTCATCAACGGCGTACGTCCTGATTAAATTTTCTTGGTGTAACGGACAACTCAGGTGAGATGTTGTATGTAGCACAAAATTACTTGAAAATTTATTTGTATTTCCCCTATAATATATAAATTATAGATCTTAATGGTGTCGTGTCATCGTCGTGAGGTAAGTGGAACATACGAGTACATGGGAAACAGTAGAGGACTTTGGAGGAAACACAGATGCTATCTGATGAGAACTAACTATTTCTATCTAGGTTAGGGACTATCAGAGGTGTGTGTGTACTAGTGGGTCTACTCCTAATTATCTCTAGACCTTTTTCAAGATACTGTGGCTCTGATGAATGAATACTATTGCTATGATTTACACAACCATCCATTCCTACCACTCCGGCCTTCTGAGCTAGTGTGTCCACCACTGCTCTGTTGCCCTCTTCATATTCCTCTCTTGGCCTACTGTAATTCTGCGGCGGGTTGTACATCACTGCAATGACTGTCTAATGTCCCCCAGACTGATTTGCACCCATTTCGTCTATTCTCTCCATTTCTTCAAATCCCGATCGATTTTTAACGAGCAGTGCAACTCCTCCTTCCCCTCTGCTCCCTCTATCTTTCCTCAGGATCTGATATCCGGGTGGAAAGATTGTGTTTGTTACCATCCCAGTGAGTTTCGTTTCTGTGAGTGTTATAATGTCTGGGAAAGTCTCTTTGATTCTTTCACGCCATTCCTAACATTTATTTGTTATTCCATTTGCATTCACATACCAAACCTTCAACTTCATTTGTAAAACTGTGGTCTGAGGAGAATGTACGGGTTGGGGGAGAGGGAAACCTGGCTGGGAACTATGGGAGGTTGTTGTGGGGGTGGAGTTTGTGATGAGATTAATGGGGGAAGTTTGTACAGTGTGTGGGTTTTAGGTTAGATTGTTTAGCTGCATTGAGGCTACTGTTGCTGAGGTCCTTCTGTACGTGGTTATGAGCGAGGTTGAATTTGCTCTTCCTGAGTCTGGGTTCTCCTGCTCATCTCCCTCTTCGCCTCCTGTTCCTGCTTGCATCTTTGTACCTTCTCTTTCAGTTTCTGCCTTTCTTTTTGTGTTCTGTCATGGTCAAGGTACACCCTCCTGTATGTCTCTATGTCCCTTAGTCGTGCTTTCTCCTGCAGGATCCTGTTTCGAGACGATTCTGCTTTGAAAATCTTTGTCCTTACCAAGCTTCATAACTTTGCACTTGCTGGGGTTAAACTACAGAAGCCAGTTGTTGGGCCAGGGTTGCATTCTGTCCTGATCCCGTTGTAATCTTACCTGATCCTCGCTTGTGTTCTCTTCATTAGTTTCACATCATCAGCGAACAGGGACATTTCTGATTCTATTCCTTCCATCATATCATTCACATATACAAGAAACAGTACCAAACCTAGGACTGACCTTTGTGGAACCCTAGTTGACACTCTGACAGCTTATCACGTACCAACACTTGTTCTTTCCTTCATGTCAGGTACTCCCTGATCCATTACAGTGTTTTTCATACTATTGTTGGCTGTTCCTCTAGTCTCTCGCGAGGTACTATGTCAAAAGCCTTCTTACAGTCCAAAAAGATGCAATCTACTCATCCCTCTCTCCTCTGTCTTACTTCAGTTACCTTGTCGAAGAATTCAAGTAGATGTGTGACACAGGATTTCCCATCCCTGAAGCCATGCTGATTGTCATGTATGAGCCCAATCCTTGTTAGGGAATTGCTACAAGCTAAGTTAAAGATTAAATAGTGGACTGGAAAGGGACTTACCTTGAAAGACAGCTTTCGCTTACACAGCTGTCCTTGCAGGCGATTTCTTGAGAAGCTGTCATATGCAATCCCTAAGGGCTGAAAAAGAATTATTATTTAAGTTTAATTACCCCTAGAGTGTGTTATGTCAGTAATTTTATTACTGTATACTGACTGTTGATAATACATACTGATTTGGACTCAAAAGTCCACACCTCACTGCCGACTATAGGATGATTTCAAACCCCCTGTGACACAAGAACTGCACAGTCCCTTGTATGACAAGGTGGTTTAAAACCTACCTTGCTCTTGTAGTGTGAACTATGGTGCTGTATACACCATACTCGGCAGGTATTGGTGACTTGATAGAAGCTGAAGTGTCCTTGGATGTTCACGTCTTCCACAGGCTAGGAATACGCACACTGGTACACTATGTTCCACAAGATTTATCTTTCTTGGTAATGTCATTAAAGAAGCTGATCACACTTCTCTGTAAGTGTTTTGATCTGTTCTTTGAGATACTTTCTGCACAAAAACGCGTGGATCAGTGTTCTTTGTTAGTTATCAGAGCATCAATGTGTCCCTTAGGAGGATTATAAGCAATCTAGCCTGTGGCATCTCCGTCATCCCCCAGTTTCCCGACACACAAAAGAAATGTTTGCCAAACTTCCACTATTAAGCAATGCAGAATGCTTGTATCTTGCTGTCTGGGCATAGACAACAATATACACTATCTTTAACATGGTAATAAAGTGGGTGCAGGATTTTCTTTAATTGTCCTGCTAAGGTAAAAGACTGATTGTCTCTCACTTGAACTGCACTATTTGCAACACTGGTCTCTTACAAAGAAGTCGCATGACCCGTAACTGGTACACGCTGGCAATTACTTGATGTAGCAGTAAACAAGATGCTTGCCACTTCTGAGAAGGCTGGGCCCCTCAGGGCTGAAGGGGGCTCATATCCTCCTCCTGGAGAAATTTTCTCCACAATCCGTATGTGCTCCACCACTTTTCTCTTGATACTCTTCTCCATGACTTTATATACTATATATGCCAGTGACACTGGTCTGTACTTTAATGCTGTCTCTTTTCTTAAAAATTGGAACTACATTTGCTGTTTTCCACACCTCAGGCAGTTGCCCTTTTTCAACAGATTTTTTGACAATTACTACTATCGGTACACACAGTTCCTCCCCTCCCTCTCTCAGAGCCCATGGAGAGATGTTATCTGGGTCCACCACCTCTGAGATATCTAATTCACCTTGCAGTTTCTTCACCTCTTCCTTGGTTATGTGTAGTGTGTCCAGCACTTGGTGGTGCACCATACCACCTAGGTTTGCTGGAAGCATTTCTGTTTCGACTGTGAACATTTCTCTAAATCTTGTGCTAAGCTCATCACATACTTCCTGATCACTCTTTGTGGGCTTTACTTACTTCCTCAACCTGATTACCTGCTTCTTGACTGTTGTTTTTTCTCCTGATGTGAATGTACAACATCTTTGGGTCAGATTTGTTTTTTATGCACTGGGCCTCTCTCCTTATCTATGCATATTCATTTGTGGTTCTTCTGCTGAATTCCTTGTTTTCTTAAGTCTTTTGACTGTCTGTCCCAACTACTGGACCACTATGATAAGGTCCTGGATGCTCTAGAAGACAAACAAAATGCAGATGTAACACACAAACTTTGCAAAAGACTTTGACAAGTGTGACCATGGTGTAATAGCACACAAAATGCATGATAAAGGAATAACAGGAAAAGTTGGTAGATGGATCTATAATTTCCTAACACACAGAACACAAAGAGTAATGGTAAACAGAGTAAAGTCTGAGGCGGTTACAGTGAAAAGCTCTGTTCCACAAGGCACAGTACTCGCTCCAATCTCGTTCCTCGTCCTTATATCTGACATAGGGATGTAAGCCACAGCTCCATGTCTCCCCTTGCAGATGACACCCGAATTTACATGACAGTGTCCTCCATTCAAATCACCGCAAAACTCCAGCCGGACATCAAATTCCAACCTCACAATAGAGCGAAAAACAAATGTGAAAGACCTGGGAGTCATCATGTCAGAGGATCTCACCTTCAAAGACCATAATATTGTATTAGTCGCATCTGCTAGAAAAATGACAGGATGCATAATGTGAACCTTTAAAACTAGGGATGCCAAGCCCATGATGGCACTCTTCAGGTCGCTTGTTCTATCTAGGTGGGAATATTGCTGCACGCTAACAGCACCTTTTAAGGCAGATGAAATTGCTGACCTAGAAAGTGTACACAAAACCTTCACGGCACACATAACTGCTATAAAACACCTCAGTTACTGGAAACGCCTAAAGTTCCTCAACCTGTACTCCCTAGAATGCAGGCGGGAGAGATAAATGATTATATACATGAAAAATCCTAGAGGGATTAGTATCAAACTTGCACACAAAAATCACTCCCTATGAAAGCAAAAGACTCGGCAGACTATGCAACATCCCCTTCCCCCTGGCTGTCTTCAAGCAGGCACTGGACAAGCACCTAAAGTCGGTGCCTGACCGCCCGGGCTGTGGTTCGTACGTTGGGTTGTTTGCGGCTAACAGTAACAGCCTGGTTGATCATGCACTGATACACCATGAGGCCTGGTCACAGACTGGGCCGCGGGGTCACTCTTGGATTTTTCCTCTTTACCCCTCCAGTTAAACCATGGGCTCACTCTGGTCTTTCCATTTTTCCTGTCACCCCTTGGTATGAACTTCTCTTCTACCTCCTTGCACTTTGTGGTCCCTTGATCCCTCTAGTTCTCTTTCCCACTGCACTTTACCATAAAAATCTCCCAATTACCTAAACCTGAAAACTAAAAACAGATGACCAAAGTTCATAAATTACTTAATAAACTACATTGTAGTATAAATACCTACCCAAAACAATACTGCCTAACACCCAATTGTAGAATTATCATTCTGTAAACTACTTTCAACAACTCAAAATGCTATATTCCCATAATATAATTTAATATTTACTATTATATACAAAACCTACAAAATACTTTCAATTTGTCCAAATGTAATGTCCCCAGATTGTAATTTGTGTAAACTTACTGTCTACTATAAATAAAACAGATGTACAACTTAACAAACTATGATCAGTTTCTCTAGTATTGAGTAGTCTGTAAGCCATTAACTGTAGTCTGCCTATAATGCAAGGCATGATAGTGGCTCCCTTTACACTGCAAATCATTGTTGTAATACATAATCTCAATGTACTCTTGCAAGGAAATAAAAATTTGTATTTGTTGAATCACCTCATTCCTGTTAGTCGCTTTTTTTAAGTTTGGCGTCTCCCATTCCTTCTCATGTTGCTTCATTCTCCATCGTTAACTCTACAAGGTATTCGAAACTCAGGACCACAGGGTCACTAGGGCCAAAGGGCCTTTCATGTGTAATAACCCCTATGTCTGAACTGTTCAAATTGAATACCAGGTCCTGCCATGCTGGAACATCTGCTCTCTCTCTGGTTGTATCCATAACATGTTGTTGCATGAAGTTTTCCAATGCTGTCTCCAGCATCTTAGCCCTCCACGTTTCTGGTCCCCCAAGTGGCTCTAGGTTTTCCCACTCAATCTTGTGATTGAAATCCCCCAAGATGAGTAACTTCGTCTTACCCATGAGGGTCCTTCTAGCTACCTCGGTTGATTTTATTAACCATTGCTTTATTGTTCTCATCATACTCTTGTCTTGGTCTCTTGCTGTTCACTGGTAGGTTATACGTTACTGTCATCACTTTTGGACCCTCTGATCTGAAGCATTCCTACTATGAAGTCATCTGCTTCTCTTCTTTCCAATCCTCTCATTTCTTCAAAATTCCACTGATTTTTATTGAGAAGTACAGCTTCTCCTTACCTTCTGTTCCCTTTATCTTTCCTCAGGATCTGATATACACTTGGTAAGATAGAATTTTTTATCAGCCTTGTGAGTTTTATCTCTGTGAGTGCTGTGAAGTCCAGGGATGCCTCAATGATTCGTTCTTGCCACTCCTCAATCTTATTTGTTATTCTGTCTGATTTGGTGTACTATTCCTTCAGCTTCCTTTCCTTTTGAGAGGTGGGAGGGGTTGGTGGAGACTAGGGGTGTGGAAGGCAGTGTGGGATATTATAAAAGGGTATTGTGATGGTGGTATTAGTGCTGGGGGGTAGGGCTGTGGAGGGTGATTTATTTCAGGATATTCTGTTTGGTTGGTAAAGGGTGGTAGGGGCTGAGAGGGTTCTGTGAGCATTTGTGTTTGGTCTCTTTTACCTTCCACCGGTGTCTTCTTACTCTCACTCTTAGTTGTTCCCATTCTTTTTGTGTTCTGTTAGAGTAGAGGTACACTCACGGATATTCTCAGTTCTTTAACAGTGGTTTCTGTTATAGTATCCTGTTTTGTGCCACTTCTGTCTTGAATGTCAAATTGACTGGGCGATTTTTTTTCCCCTCAAATATCCCCCAAAGATGTGAAAATTTGTTTCCTGGCACACATTCTTCACTCCAGTTATTGCGATGATTCTCTCCACCTCTTTTTACTCCCAATGTCTTCTTTCATCATAGGCTGTCCCTTCAGCCTCCTGAAACCCATGAATAATTATTGACCTCTCCCTCTTTTCTTCCCCTTTCTTTTAACTCCATGTCTCTAGATCAAATTTAAACACCTCCTTTATGTTTCACCCATCATCTCCTAGATAACCCGGTGACCTGATGTTACTTCTGCATGGGAATCCTTACCTCCTTCCCCCTGTCCATTGGTGTTTCTATATTTACCACCTTGCTCCTTTCGGTCCTCATCTTTGTATCTTGCCTCAGTACCTCCATTTCTTCCTCCAGGCTCTGTATCTTTGTCTAAGCAGCTACAGCTCATAACTCCCACTTCTTGCTCTCTTCAGATATATTCTCCAACATTGCATTGAAAAGCTTGTTTAGCCGTCTTTTTCCATTCCTTTTCCATTTGGCTTTTGAGTCCTTCTGTCCATTCTTCTTTCTCAGACCAGCCATCATCATTTTTCATGCTTCTACATCCTCTCTTTTGAGATCTCATTTTTTTTTATCCTGTTAGGATGCTTCAGTTTCTGCAGTCTGTAAACTTTGTGAGGTGTGTGTGTGTGTGTGTGTGTGTGTGTGTGTGTGTGTGTGTGTGTGTGTGTGTGTGTGTGTGTGTGTGTGTGTGTGTGTGTGTGTGTGTGTGTGTGTACTCACCTAGTTGAGGTTGCAGGGGTAGAGTCCTAGCTCCTGGCCCTGCCTCTTCACTCGTCGCTACTGGGTCACTCTCCCTGAACCATGAGCTTTATCATACCTCTGATTAAAGCTATGTATGGATCCTGCCTCGACTACATCACTTCCCAAACTATTACACTTCCTGACTACTCTGTGCTGAAGAAATACTTCCTAACATCCCTGTGATTCATCTGTGCCTTCAACTTCCAACTGTGTCCCCTTGTTGCTGTGTCCCATCTCTGTCCTCCAGTGTCGTCAGGTCGATTTCCCTCAACCTCTCCTCGTAGGACACGCCCCTTAGCTCTGGGACTAGTCTTGTTGCAAACCTTTGCACTTTCTCTAGTTTCTTTACGTGCTTGACTAGGTGTGGGTTCCAAACTGGTTCCTCATATTCCAATATTTGCCTAACATTCACGATGTACAGGGTCCTGAACGATTCCTTATTAAGATGTCGGAATGCTGTTCTGAGGTTTGCTAGGTGCCCATATGCTGCAACAGTTATTTGGTTGATGTGCACCTCAAATGTGCTGGTGTTATACTCACCCCAAGATCTTATTCCTTGAGTGAGGTTTGTAGTCTCTGGCCCACTAGACTGTACTCCGTCTGCGGTCTTCTTTGCCCTTCCCCAATCTTCATGACTTTGCACTTGGTGGGGTTGAACTCCAGGAGCCAATTGCTGGACCAGGTCTACAGCCTGTCCAGATCCCTTTATAGTTCTGCCTGGTCTTCGATCGAATGAATTCTTTTCATCAACTTCACGTCATCTGCAAACAGGGACACTTCAGAGTCTGTGTGTGTGTGTGTGTGTGTGTGTGTTAGTTAGTTGCCATTTTGTCCTAGGCACATGTCGATTAGACACTAGGCCTGCTGTACGTGTGTTTGAGTATGTACTCACCTAATTGTGGTTGCAGGGGTCGAGTTACAGCTACTGGCCCATCCTCTTTGCAGGTTGCTACTGGGTCTGTGACTGATCTGAGTCTTCAGTTTTCGACTGTGACCCTTTGTTGGTGTGTCCTATCTCGGGAACATCTTGTCCCTGTTCACCTTGTCCAGCCCTTTCGGTATTTTTTATGTTATCATGACCTCCCTGTCCCTCTTGCCCTCCAGTGTCGTCAGGTTGATTTCCTTTAACCTCTCATTGTAGGACATGGCCATTAACTCTGGGACTAGTCTAGTTGAAAACCACTGCACTTTTTTTAATTTCCTGACGTGCTTGGCCAGGTGTGGGGTTCCAAACACGTGCTGCATACTCCAATGAAGGCCTGATGTACAGGGCGTACAGAGCCCTGGACGACTCCTTACTGAGATGTTGGAATGCTTTTCTTAGGTTTACTAGTCGCCCGTATGCCGTAGCAGTTATGTGGTTGATGTGCACATCAGGTGTTACACTCATCCCAGGATCCTTTTCCTTGAGTGAGGTTTGTAGTCTTTGGCCCCTAGACTGTACTCTGTCCATGGTCTTCTTTGGCCTTCCTCGATCTTCATGACTTTGCACTTGGTGTGGGTTGAACTCCAGGAATAAGTTTTTAGACCAGGCCTAAAGCCTGTCCAGATCCCTTTGTAGTCCTGTCTGAATCTTTTCCAATTGTATTCCCCTCATTAACTTAATATCGTCTGCAGACAGCAACACTTCTGAGTTTATTTCTTCTATCATGTCATGCACATATACCAGAAGCAGGACCAGTCCTAGGACTGACCCCTGTGGAACCCCGCTCGTCATAGGCTCCCACTCTGACATCTCGTCACGTTCTATGACTCCATGATGTCTTCCCGTCAGGTATTCTCTGATCCATTTCAGTGCCTTCCCTGTTATACCTCCCTGGTCCTCCAGCTTTTGCAGCAGTTATTTGGCAGATGTGCACCTCAGTAGAAGTGCCTGGTATGATGCTCACCCCAAGATCCTTTTCCTCGAGTGAGTTTGGCAGCCTTTGACCTCCTAGGCTTTACTTTGTCTGCGGCCGTCTTTGTACTTCCCCAAACTTCATGACTCTGCATTTGCTGGGGTTAAACTTCAGGATCTATTTGTCGGACCAGGCTTGTAGCCTGTCCAGTTTTCCTTACAGGCTTACCTGATCCTCGTCCACTTGTATTCTTCTCATTAGCTTCACATTGTCTGCAAGCAGAGATACCTCTGAATCTATCCCTTCTGTCATGTCATACACATATACTTAAAACATCACTAGAGCCAGGATTGACCCTTGTGGAACCCCGTTCGACACATGCACCCACTTTGACACCTTTTCACTTACCAGCACACATTGTTTCTTTCCTGTTAGCATACCCTGGTTCACTGCAGTACTTTCCCTGCTATTCCTGCCTGCTCTTTTAGCTTTACAACCAGTCTTTTGTGTGGTACTGTATCAAAAGCCTTTTTACAGTCCAAGAAGATTCATTCTGCCCATCCCTCTCTCTCATGTCTTATTTCTGTTACCTTATCGTAGAACTCCAGACTAACAATATGGCTTCCCTGAAGCCATATTGGTAGTCATGTATGAGCCCACTTCTTTCTAGGTGCTCTACCACCTGATAATCTTGTTACGAAAATATTTTGGAGCCTACGGGGGTAAAAGCCTTGTCTAGGGGCACATACAAATTTTTAAAAATATATAAACAACCCTAGGGACACAAAGAAACGTCACAAAAGCACTAAACTTGAGGGCTGATTGCTAGGAAGGATATAAACTCACCTTCATAAAATATATTAATTAATAACACTATATACAACACAAAACCTGCCTACACCACTTCACACACCTAACAGAATTCACTAATACACTACTACTAGTTATTTAAAGTTAGGCCAAATAAAATATTATAATGAAAACCAATTGCTAAACCCACAAGGTTCATATCAATGTTTTAAGAATATAAAACATTAATGGCATCTGTAGATCGCCAGACTTCGCTGCCGGCCTCTAGCCTACTGCAATTTCCGCTAATCACAGGACAAATTAAGATTACAAAAAATATTTGCAAGAACAATTTATGGCCTATGTTACGCAGAAAGTGGGTTATCCTGGGGCTTAAGGGCCTTGTCTAAGGGCAAATGTAGAAGTTACACACATCTCATGCCCAACTAGGCCTCCCAGTGCTATCCCAGTCAAAACAGAATGCGCTAAACCAGCAATTACTGCATCAGTGGGCTGGTTATCAGAGGGATCACGCAAAATTCCGATTTAGGAAAATATACATTTATTATTAACAATATGTACACACACTAGAAAAACACCCTAACATTTCTCTTAGCCTAAAGACCCAAATAAAGGAACATAAAGAGTCGGCATCTGGAGAGTCGCAGCTAAATGAACAAACACTGGATGCATGGGGTGGCTCCCCGGGGACACCACATGTCCTACACTATTCTACTCTCCTGCCGAAAACGTTATCCAAATTCACCAGCTCTCACTCAGCTAATAGAGCCCTGACCACGTCAGAGCCCCGCTGAGCCGACTGGTAAGCAATAAAGTAGCCTTTGGCGCGGGTTTCCTAAACAAAAGGAGTACAAAAACTTAGCTCAAGTACACAGAGTCTGGACAGCATCTTTCACCATGCCCCTCACCACACGGCTGCCCCAAGCCAAGCTCACAGCTGCCATGCCCCTACACCGTTGGAAAATAAATCCTTGCAAGATTTCCCACATTCCACAGTTTAAAATAGTGGACCCCCGCCTAACGATCAGTTCCCAATTCAACCAATTATGTAAGTGTATTTTTGTAAGTGCTTTTGTAGGTGTATTTTTGGGGTTCTGAAACGGACTAATCTAATTTACAATATTTCTTATGGGAACAAATTCGGTCTATAACGGCACCCGAACAGACTTCTGGATTGAAATAATATCGTTAGGCCTAATATTAATTAGTAATTTATGGTTTACATTTATCCATAGTTCATACATTATAATTTACAATTATGTTTATAAAATTATGGCATACTTCTCCACATATTTTCATGCAATGCAGAACCCTGCATAACATCCCCACCCCTAGACCACACGTCTCACTCTGCTACTGGGATCCACATGGACAACACTAGGCAAAAGTGACAAAAAAAATAGAAACTCTACCCTGAGGTCCTAGGCAGTGAGGCAAACATTATAACAGGAGGATTACCACCATACAGTCATGGCCTTTTGTTACTACAAATACTAGACTGCGGACATGTGAAACTCGCCACACATAAAAGTGATCAAGTTTTATGCCAAACGAACCCACAGTCACGCTCTTAAGGCAACTATGTTGGGAAAATACATCATCACAACACAGTGCTGACCGGCCAAGCACTGGCCTTGATGCATTTTACCCAAATACATCAAATTTTTATGCTAATGAGTTAACTTTGTACATAAGCAACCCTGAGAAGTGCTGTTTAGTTACATAACACAAATGCTGAGTATGTTGCAATATAGGTCAAAATGTAGGTGACACCAAAAAAAAAAAAAAAGAAATTTAAACAGTAACACTTTCCAGGAGGAGGGAAAAGAAAAAGAAAAATTTTACATATTTAATTCTACTTAGAAAGAAGCATCACATTTTCACCCTATCTCATAGCAATCTTTAGTAAACAAAACTGGTTCTTCATGAAACACCTCTGTGAGAATCAGGAGAGCACAGGAGAGGAAAATATCAGGTTCCCAAAAACCCGGGTAAAGAGTCACGTAAATTGTTGGCGGGACTGTGGCCATAAAACACTGGAGTCATAACTGAAGACCCTCAAAAGGTGGACCTTCCAGGCCGGCACCTTCATGTCATTCCAAGACCCTGGAATCACACCAGTGATCAAACAAAAACAAAAAAATTAAAGAGTCCTGGAAAATCTAAACACCTCGGATCACGAGACATGACCCAAAAAAAGGTGGAGGGCATCACCGCCAGCCCCACATTCGCCAAAACTTTAGGTCCAACAGCCCCTATACCAACATAAAACACAGGTGAGGCATACCACCCAACACCTAAAGAAACATCGCATTCCTTACCTAGGAATGGCGCCTGATATGATTTTCCTCAAAACACACACACAAGGGAATTCTGATACCTCCAACTCCAGCTCAACGCGCCCTTCTTCTTTTGGTGATCCAAAGTTCTATCTACTCGTCTACCGCAAATCACTGCAAAATAAGAACAGATAAGTGATCTATACACTACATCATGTACATTATTTATATACATTATTCTCCGTTCCTTTCACGTAATGAATCACCAGATTTAGAAGAATCTCAGAAAAAAATAAAAGTCATAAAGGAAATTGAAAAAAAATAAGAATACTTCTCCTCTTATGCCAAATCTAAGGGTAAAACAACATCCAGTATTGGGTCCCTGCTTAGGCGAGATGAGACCTAAACAGATGACAGCAAAGAAATGAGTGAGATACTAAAGTCCCAATTCATCGAGCCGCTGCCCAGACTAACGGTCGACAATCCAAATAAATTCTTTATAAACGAGACCCAAAATTTGGTCATCTCAAAATTCTCTGATATTATCTTAACACCACAAGACTTTGAAAAGGCAATAAATGTCATGCCCATGCACTCTGCCCCAGGACCGGACTCATGGATCTCCGTGTTCATTAAGAACTGCAAGAAGCCCTTGTCACATGCCTTCATCATTCTATGGAGAGAGAGCATGGACGCAGGGGTCATCCCACACTCACTAAAAACAACAGATATAGCCCACCTCTACAAAGGCGACATTAAAGCAATTGCAAAGGACTACAGACCGATAGCACTAACATCCTATATCATAAAAATCTTTGAAAGGGTTCTAAGAAGCAAGATCGCCAACCGCCTAGATACCCATCAGTTACACAATCCAGAGCAACACGGGTTTAGAGCAGGTCGCTTCTGCCTGTCCCAGCTACTGGACTACTATGACAAGGTCGTGGATGCTATAGAGGATAAACAAAATGCAAATGTAGTATACACAGACTTTGCGACCTCGAGTAATAGAGCACAAAATGCGTGATAAAGGAATAACAGGAAAAGTTGGTAGATGGATCTATAACTTCCTAACAAATAAAACACAAAGAGTATTACTAAACATAGTAAAGTCTGAGGCAGCTACGGTGAAAAGCTCTGTTCCACAAGGCACAGTACTCACTCCCATCCTATTCCTCATCCTCATATCTGAAATAGACAGATATGTAAGCCACAGCTCCATGGCTTCCTTGCGGTTGACACCTGAATTACCTTGACAGTGTCCTCCATCAAAGACACCGCAAGACTTTAAGAGGACATTAACCAAATTTTCAAATGGGCCAGTCAAAAAATTATGGAGTTCAATGATGAGTTATTTCAACTACTCAGATATGGAAAACTTGAGGAAATTAAAACAGTATCAGGGTAAACAACAAATTCTAACCATACAATAAGAGCGAAAAAGTAATGTGAAGGACTTGGGAGTGATAATGTCATAGGATCTCACTCTTAAAAACCACAACTATGTATCAACTGCAATGATAGGATGGATAATGAGAACTTTCAAAACTAGGGATGCCAAGCCCATGATGGTTCTCTTCAAATCGTTTGTTCTTTCTAGGCTAGAATACTGCTTTACACTAAGGCAGGCAAAATTGCTGACCTAGAGAGTGTGCAAAGAACTTTAATGGCACACATAAGTACGATAAAGCACCTTAATTACTGGGAAAAGTTGAAAGCCTTGATTAGTATTCCCTGAAATACAGGCGAGAAAGATACATGATAATATACACTTGGAAAATCCTAGAGGGAATAGTACCAAACGTGCACATGAAAATCACTCCTTATGATAACAAAAGACTCGGCAGGAGATGTAACATTCCCCCAGTGAAAAGCAGAGGCGCCACGAGTACACTGAGAGACAACACAATAAGTGTCAGAGCCAAAGACTGCTCAACTGCCTCTCAGCATTCATAAGGGGGATTACCAATAGACCCCTGGCTGTCTTAAAGAAGGCACTGGACAGGCACCTAAAGTCAGTACCTGACTAGCCGAGCTGTGGTTCGTACGTGAGTTTGCGTGCGGCCAGCAGTAACAGCCTGGTTGATCAGACCCTGATCCACCATGAGACCAGGTCTCAGACCGGGGTGTAGGGCTGTTGAACCCCGAAACCTACTCCAGGTATGCACTGTAAATACTCCATATTACAAATGTATTGTAACAGTGCAGTATCCTTTACAATACTTCTCTATAACTTTACATATTTTATTTGTCAGTTGCACAGGTCTGTAGTTTAGTGCTGTCTGTCTGTCTTCTTTCTTTAAAACTGAGACTATGTTTGCTGTCTTCAACACCTCAGGCAGTTACCCTGTTTCAATAGATTTATTGAAGATTATTGTAAGTGGCACACATAGTGCATCTCCCAGGACCTATGGAGAGATGTTATCCGGGCACACCGCCTTCGAGGCATGCGTGTACGACACTTACTGGTGCAGTGTGTCCGACACTTGCTGGTGAACCCTACTTCCTCAGTTAGCTGGAAGCCTCTCTGTCTCCTCTGCGAATTCCTCCCTGAATCTTGAGCTGAGTTCCTCACATACTTCCTGGTTGCTTCCTGTAAGTTCCCTCCTTCTTATCTAGTCCTTGACTGTTGTTTACCTCTTGATGTGGCTGTTGTACAACATTGAGTCAGATTTGACTTTTGAAGTTATATCATTCTTGTGTTGCCTCAGGGCCTCTCTCTTCATCCATGCATACTCATTTCTGGCTCTTCAGCTCAGCTCCTTGCTTTCCTGAGTCCTTTGCCTTCTATACTTTTCCCATACTCCAAACATATGCTTTTGGTTTCTCAACACCTCCGGGTCAACCATGGGCTCACTCTGATCTTCCCACTGTTTCTGTTCTTCCTTGGGACGAAATTCTCCTCTGCCTCCCTTCACTTTGCGGTCAAGTGTTCCATCATTTCGTTTACTGTCATCTCTTCTTCCTTTCTTACCCACTGCACCTCATGCTGCAATTGCAACATATGTGTGTAGTTGCCTTTTCTGAAGTTTGGTTTCTCCCATCCTTTTCGCGCTACCTCACTTATTATTATCTCTATTTTGTATTCGAAACTCAGGACCACGTAATCACTAGGGCAGAGGGAAGACTCGTGTGATTTTCCCTATATCTGAAATGTCGAAAGTGAATGCAAAGTCCAGCCTTGCTGGTTCATCGTCCCCTCTTTCTTTGGTTGTGTCCCTAGCATGCTAGTACATGAAGCTTTCCAGCACCGTCTCCAGCATCTTGGTTCTTAATGTCTCCTGTGTATCCTGTGCGTGTGTGTATAAGCAATTTTTTCTTAGTCACTGCTCACATTCATCCAGTGCTACCTATCACTGCTTACATTCAGTGTTACCTATCACTACTCATATTCATCCAGGGCTACCTATCACTATTCACATTTATCAAGGGCTACCAGTCACTACTCACATTCATCGAGTGCTACCTATCAGTACTCACATTCATCCAGTGCTACCTATCACTACTCACATTCACCAAGTGCTACCTATCACTACCCACATTTATCCAGTGCTACCTATCAATACTCATATTCATCCAGTGCTACCTGTCACTACTCACATTCATCGAGTGCTACCTATCATTACTCACATTCATCCAGTGCTACCTATCACTACTCACATTCATCCAGTGCTACCTATCAAAACTCACATTCATCCAGTGCTACCTACCACTACTCACATTCATCCAAGGCTACCTATCACTATACACATTCATCCAGTGCTACCTATCACTACTCACATTCATCCAGTGCTACATGTCGCTACTCACATTCATCCCATGCTACCTATCACTATACACATTCATCCAGTGCTACCTTTCACTGCTCACATTCATCCAGTGCTACCTATCACTACTCACATTCATCCAGTGCTACCTATCACTACTCACATTCATCCAGGGCTATCTATCACGACTCACATAAATCCAGGTCTACCTATCACTACTCATACTCATCCAGTGCTACATGTCACTACTCACATTCATCAAGTCCTACCTATCACTACTCACATTCATCCAGGGCTAACTTTCACTATTCACATTCTTCCAGGCCTATCTATCACTACTCACATTCATCCAGGGCTACCTATCACTACTCACATTCACCTAGGGGTACCTATCGCTACTCACATTCATTTAGGGCTACTTATCACTACTCACATTCATCCAGGGCTACCTATCACTACTCACATTCATCCAGGCCTATCTATTACCACTCGCATTCATCCAGGGCTACCTATCACTACTCACATTCATCCAGTGCTACCTATCACTACTTATATTCGTCCAGCATTACCTATCACTACTCACATTCATCCAGGGCTACCTATCACAACTCAATTCCTATCAATACTCACATTCATCCAGTGCTACCTATCACTACTCACATTCATCCAGGGCTATCTATCACGACTCACATAAATCCAGGACTACCTATCACTACTCACATTAATCCAGTGCTATATGTCGCTACTCATATTGATCCAGGGCTACCTATCACTACTCACATTCATCCAGTGCTACCTAAAACTACTCACATTCATCCAGGCCTATCTAATACCAATCGCATTCATCCAGGGCTACCTATCACTACTCACATTCATCCAAGGCTACCTATCACTACTCACATTCATCCAGTGCTACCTATCACTACTCACATTCGTCAAGCATTACCTATCACTACTCACATTCATCCAGGGCTACCTATCACTACTCACATTCATCCAGTGCTACCTATCACCACTCACATTCATCCAGTGCTATCATTACTCACATTCATCCAGTGCTACCTATCACTATTCACATTCATCCAGGGCTAGCTATCACTACTCACACTCATCCAGTGCTACATGTCACTACTCACATTCATCAAGTGCTACCTATCACTACTTACATTAATTTAGGGCTACCTATCACTATTCACATTCATCCAGGCATATCCATCACTACTCACATTCATCCAGGGCTACCTATCACTACTCACATTCATCCAGGGCTATCTACCACTACTCACATTCATCCAGGGCTACCTATCACTACTCACATTCATCCAAGGCTACCTATCACTATTTACATTCATCCAGTGCTACCTATCACTACTCACATTGGTCCAGTATTACCTATCACTACTCACATTCATCCAGGGCTACCTATCACTACTAACATTCATCCAGTGCTACCTATCACTACTAACATTCATCCAGTGCTACCTATCACTACTCACTTTCATCCAGTGCTACCTATCACTATTCACATTCATCCAGGGCTACCTATCGCTACTCACATTCATCCAGTGCTTCCTATCACTACTCACATTCATCCAGTGCTACCTATCACTACTCACATTCACCCAGCGCTACCTATCACTATTCACATTCATCCAGGGCTGCCTATCACTACTCACATTCATTCAGGGCTACCTATCACTTCTCACATTCATCCAGTGCTACCTATCACTACTCACATTCACAAAGTGCTACCTATTACTACTCACATTCATCCAGTGCTACCTACCACTACTCACATTCCTCCAGAGCTACCTATCACTACTTACATTCATCCAGTGCTACCTATCACTATTCACATTCATCCAGGGCTACTTATCAATACTCACATTCATCCAGTGCTACCTAACATTACTCGCATTCATCCAGTGTTAACTATCACTAATCACATTCAACCAGTGCTACCTATCACTATTCACATTCATCCAGTGCTACCTACCACTACTCACATTCCTCCAGAGCTACCTATCACTACTTACATTCATCCAGTGCTACCTATCACTATTCACATTCATCGAGGGCTACCTATCACTACTCACATTCATCCAGTGCTACCTATCACTACTCACATTCATCCAGTGCTATCTCTACTCACATTCGTCCAGGGCTACTTATCACTACTCACAATCATCAAGTGCTGCCTATCACTACCCACATTCATCCAGGGCTACATATCACTACTAACATTCATCAAGTGATACCTATCACTACTCATATTCATCTAGGGCTACCTATCACTACTCACATTCATCCAGTGCTGCCTATCACTACTCACATTCATCCAGGGCTATCTACTACTACTCACATTCATCCAGGGCTACCTGTCGCTACTCACATTCATCCAGGGCTACCTATCACTACTCATATTCATCCAGTGCTACTTATCACTACTCACATTAATCCAGTTCTACCTATCACCACTCACATTCATCCAGGGCTACCTATCCCTTCTCACATTCATCCACTGATACCTGTCATTGTTCACATTCAGCCAGAGCTACCTATCACTACTCACATTCTTCCAGGGCTACCTATCACTACTCACTTTCAACCAGTGCTACCTATCACTACTCACATTCGTCCAGTGCTACCTATCACTACTCACATTCATTCAATGCTACCTATCAATAAACACATTCATCCAGGGCTAGCTATCTCTACTCACATTCATTCAAACAGTGCTACCTATCACTACTCACATTCATCCACTGCTACCTATCACTACTAACATTCATCCAGTGCTACCTATCACTACTCAAATTCATCCAGGGCTACCTATCACTACTCACATTCATCCAGAGCAACCTATCACTACTAACATTCATCCAGTGCTACCTATCACTACTCACATTCATCCAGTGCTACCTATCACTACTCACATTCATCCAGTGCTACCTATCACTACTCACATTCATCCACTGCTACCTATCACTACTCACATTCATCCAGGGCTACCTATCACTACTCACATTCATCCTGGGCTACCTATCACTACTCACATTCATCCAGGGCTACCTGTCACTGCTCATTTATTCATCCAGTGCTTCCTATCATTGCTCATATTCACCCTGTGCTATCTATCACTGCTCACATTCATCCAGTGCTACCTATCACTACTCACATTCATCCAGTGCTACCTATCACTACTAACATTCATCCAGAGCTACCTATCACTTCTCATATTCATTCACTGCTTCCTGTCACTGCTCACATTCATTGAATGTTACCTATCACAACTCACATTCATCCAGTGCTACCTATCTCTACTCACATTCATCCAGTGCTACCTATCACCACTCATATTCATTCCGTACTACCTATCCCTATTCACATTCGTCCAGGGCTACCTATCACTACTCACATTCATCCAGTGCTACCTACAACTACTCACATTCATCCAGGTCTACCCGTCACTACCCACATTCATCCAGGGCTACCAATCATTACTCACGTACATCCAGCGCTACCTACCACTACTCACATTCATCTAGGGCTATCTGTTACTTCTCACATTCATCCAGTGCCACCTATCACTACTCACATTCATCCAGTGCTACCTGTCACAACTCACATTCATCCAGTGCTACCTATCACTACTCACATTCATCCAGTGCTACCTGTCACAACTCACATTCATCCAGTGCCACCTATCACTACTCACATTCATCCAGTGCTACCTATCAGTACCCACATTAATCCAGTGCTACCTATCACTACTCACATTCATCCAGTGCTACCTGTCAGTACCCACGTTAATCCAGTGCTACCTATCACTGCTCACATTCATCCAGTGCCACCTATCACTACTTACATTCATCCAGTGCTACCTGTCACAACTCACATTCATCCAGTGCCACCTATCACTACTCACATTCATCCAGTGCTACCTATCAGTACCCACATTAATCCAGTGCTACCTATCACTACTAACATTCATCCAGTGCTACCTGTCACAACTCACATTCATCCAGTGCTACCTATCACTACTCACATTCATCCAGTGCTACCTATCACTACAAACATTTATCCAGTGCTACCTTTCATTACTCACATTCATCCAATGCTACCTATCGCTACTCACATTCAACCAGGGCAACCTATCACTGCTCACATTCATCCAGTGCTACCTATCACTACTTACATTAATCCAGAGCTACCTATCACTGCTCACATTCGTCCTGTGCTACCTATCACTACTCACATTTATCCAGTGCTACCTACCACTACTCACATTCATCCAGGGCTATATATCACTACTTACATTCATCCAGTGCCACCTATCACTACTCACATTCATCCAGGGCTACCAATCACTACTCACTTTCATACAGGGCTACCTATCACTACTCACATTCTTCCAGTGCTACCTATCACTACTCACATTCATCCAGGGCTACCTGTCACTACTCATTTATTCATCCAGTGCTTCCTGTCACTGCTCACATTCATTGAGTGTTACCTATCACAACTCACATTCATCCAGTGCTACCTATCTCTACTCACATTCATCCAGTGCTACCTCTCACCACTCACACTCATCCAGTGCTACCTATCCCTATTCACATTCGTCCAGGGCTACCTATCACTACTCACATTCATCCAGTGCTACCTATCACTACTCACATTAATCCAGTGCTACCTATCACTACTCTCATTCATCCAGTGCTACCTGTCAATATTCACATTCATCCAGTGCTACCTATCTCTACTCACATTCATCCAGTGCTACCTCTCACCACTCACATTCATCCAGTGCTACCTATCCCTATTCACATTCGTCCAGGGCTACGTATCATTACTCACGTACATCCAGCGCTACCTATCACTACTCACATTTATCCAGGGCTATATGTTACTTCTCACATTCATCCAGTGCTACCTATCACTATCCACATTCATCCAGTGCTATCTATCGCAACTAACATTCATCCAGTGGTACCTATCACTACTAACATTCATCCAGTGCTACCTATCACTACTCACATTCATCGAGAGCATCCTATCACAACTCACATTCATCCAGTGCTACCTATCCCTACTCACATTCATCCAGTGCTACCTATCACTATTCACATTCATCCAGTGCTACCTATGCCTACTCACATTCATCCAGGGCTATCTGTCACTGCTCACATTCTTCCAGTGCTACCTAACACTACTCATATTCATCCAGTTCTACCTATCACTAAACACATTCATCCATTGCTACCTATCAGTACTCACATTCATCCAGTGCTACCTATCCCTACTCACATTCATCCAGTGCTACCTATCACTATTCACATTCATCCAGTGCTACCTATGCCTACTCACATTCATCCAGGGCTATCTGTCACTGCTCACATTCTTCCAGTGCTACCTAACACTACTCATATTCATCCAGTTCTACCTATCACTAAACACATTCATCCATTGCTACCTATCAGTACTCACATTCATCCAGTGCTACCTATCACTGCTCACATTCACCCAGGGCTACCTATCACTACTCACATTCATCCAGTGCTACCTATCACTACTCACATTCATCCAGTGCTACCTATCACTACTCACATTCATCCACTGCTACCTATCACTACTCACATTCTTCCTGGGCTACCTATCACTACTCACATTCATCCAGGGCTACCTATCACTACTCACATTCATCCTGGGCTACCTATCACTACTCACATTCATCCAAGGCTACCTGTCACTGCTCATTTATTCATCCAGTGCTTCCTATCATTGCTCACATTCACCCAGTGCTATCTATCACTGCTCACATTCATCCAGTGCTACCTATCACTACTCACATTCATCCAGTGCTACCTATCACTACTAACATTCATCCAGTGCTACCTATCACTTCTCATATTCATCCAGTGCTTCCTGTCACTGCTCACATTCATTGAGTGTTACCTATCACAACTCACATTCATCCAGTGCTACCTATCTCTACTCACATTCATCCAGTGCTACCTCTCACCACTCACATTCATCCAGTGCTACCTATCCCTATTCACATTCGTCCAGGGCTACCTATCACTACTCACATTCATCCAATGCTACCTGTCACTACTCACATTAATCCAGTGCTACCTATCACTACTCACATTCATCCAGTGCTACCTGTCAATATTCACATTCATCCAGGTCTACCCGTCACTACTCACATTCACCCAGGGCTATATGTTACTTCTCATATTCATCCAGTGCCACCTATCACTACTCACATTCATCCAGTGCTACCTATCACTACCCACATTCATTCAGTGCTATCTATCGCTACTAACATTCATCCAGTGGTACCTATCACTACTAACATTCATCCAGTGCTACCTATCACTACCCACATTTATCCAGTGCTACCTATCAATACTCATATTCATCCAGTGCTACCTGTCACTACTCACATTCATCGAGTGCTACCTATCATTACTCACATTCATCCAGTGCTACCTATCACTACTCACATTCATCCAGTGCTACCTATCAAAACTCACATTCATCCAGTGCTACCTACCACTACTCACATTCATCCAAGGCTACCTATCACTATACACATTCATCCAGTGCTACCTATCACTACTCACATTCATCCAGTGCTACATGTCGCTACTCACATTCATCCCATGCTACCTATCACTATACACATTCATCCAGTGCTACCTTTCACTGCTCACATTCATCCAGTGCTACCTATCACTACTCACATTCATCCAGTGCTACCTATCACTACTCACATTCATCCAGGGCTATCTATCACGACTCACATAAATCCAGGTCTACCTATCACTACTCATACTCATCCAGTGCTACATGTCACTACTCACATTCATCAAGTCCTACCTATCACTACTCACATTCATCCAGGGCTAACTTTCACTATTCACATTCTTCCAGGCCTATCTATCACTACTCACATTCATCCAGGGCTACCTATCACTACTCACATTCACCTAGGGGTACCTATCGCTACTCACATTCATTTAGGGCTACTTATCACTACTCACATTCATCCAGGGCTACCTATCACTACTCACATTCATCCAGGCCTATCTATTACCACTCGCATTCATCCAGGGCTACCTATCACTACTCACATTCATCCAGTGCTACCTATCACTACTTATATTCGTCCAGCATTACCTATCACTACTCACATTCATCCAGGGCTACCTATCACAACTCAATTCCTATCAATACTCACATTCATCCAGTGCTACCTATCACTACTCACATTCATCCAGGGCTATCTATCACGACTCACATAAATCCAGGACTACCTATCACTACTCACATTAATCCAGTGCTATATGTCGCTACTCATATTGATCCAGGGCTACCTATCACTACTCACATTCATCCAGTGCTACCTAAAACTACTCACATTCATCCAGGCCTATCTAATACCAATCGCATTCATCCAGGGCTACCTATCACTACTCACATTCATCCACGGCTATCTATCACTACTCACATTCATCCAGTGCTACCTATCACTACTCACATTCGTCAAGCATTACCTATCACTACTCACATTCATCCAGGGCTACCTATCACTACTCACATTCATCCGGTGCTACCTATCACCACTCACATTCATCCAGTGCTATCATTACTCACATTCATCCAGTGCTACCTATCACTATTCACATTCATCCAGGGCTAGCTATCACTACTCACACTCATCCAGTGCTACATGTCACTACTCACATTCATCAAGTGCTACCTATCACTACTTACATTAATTTAGGGCTACCTATCACTATTCACATTCATCCAGGCATATCCATCACTACTCACATTCATCCAGGGCTACCTATCACTACTCACATTCATCCAGGGCTATCTACCACTACTCACATTCATCCAGGGCTACCTATCACTACTCACATTCATCCAAGGCTACCTATCACTATTTACAATCATCCAGTGCTACCTATCACTACTCACATTGGTCCAGTATTACATATCACTACTCACATTCATCCAGGGCTACCTATCACTACTAACATTCATCCAGTGCTACCTATCACCACACACATTCATCCAGTGCTATCACTACTCACTTTCATCCAGTGCTACCTATCACTATTCACATTCATCCAGGGCTACCTATCGCTACTCACATTCATCCAGTGCTTCCTATCACTACTCACATTCATCCAGTGCTACCTATCACTACTCACATTCACCCAGCGCTACATATCACTATTCACATTCATCCAGGGCTGCCTATCACTACTCACATTCATTCAGGGCTACCTATCACTTCTCACATTCATCCAGTGCTACCTATCACTACTCACATTCACAAAGTGCTACCTATTACTACTCACATTCATCCAGTGCTACCTACCACTACTCACATTCCTCCAGAGCTACCTATCACTACTTACATTCATCCAGTGCTACCTATCACTATTCACATTCATCCAGGGCTACTTATCAATACTCACATTCATCCAGTGCTACCTAACATTACTCGCATTCATCCAGTGTTAACTATCACTAATCACATTCAACCAGTGCTACCTATCACTATTCACATTCATCCAGTGCTACCTACCACTACTCACATTCCTCCAGAGCTACCTATCACTACTTACATTCATCCAGTGCTACCTATCACTATTCACATTCATCGAGGGCTACCTATCACTACTCACATTCATCCAGTGCTACCTATCACTACTCACATTCATCCAGTGCTATCTCTACTCACATTCGTCCAGGGCTACTTATCACTACTCACAATCATCAAGTGCTGCCTATCACTACCCACATTCATCCAGGGCTACATATCACTACTAACATTCATCAAGTGATACCTATCACTACTCATATTCATCTAGGGCTACCTATCACTACTCACATTCATCCAGTGCTGCCTATCACTACTCACATTCATCCAGGGCTATCTACTACTACTCACATTCATCCAGGGCTACCTGTCGCTACTCACATTCATCCAGGGCTACCTATCACTACTCATATTCATCCAGTGCTACTTATCACTACTCACATTAATCCAGTTCTACCTATCACCACTCACATTCATCCAGGGCTACCTATCCCTTCTCACATTCATCCACTGATACCTGTCATTGTTCACATTCAGCCAGAGCTACCTATCACTACTCACATTCTTCCAGGGCTACCTATCACTACTCACTTTCAACCAGTGCTACCTATCACTACTCACATTCGTCCAGTACCTATCACTACTCACACATTCATTTCAACCAGTGCTACCTATCACTACTCACATTCATCCAGTGCTACCTAGTACCTATCACTACTCACATTCATCCTGGGCTACCTATCACTACTCACATTCATCCAGGGCTACCTGTCACTGCTTCCTATCATTGCTATATTCACTATCACTTCATCTGCTACCTATCACTACTCACATTCATCCAGTGCTACCTATCACTACTAACATTCATCCAGAGCTACCTATCACTTCTCATATTCATTCACTGCTTCCTGTCACTGCTCACATTCATTGAATGTTACCTATCACAACTCACATTCATTCAATGCTACCTATCAATAAACACATTCATCCAGGGCTAGCTATCTCTACTCACATTCATTCAAACAGTGCTACCTAGCACTACTGCTACCTAGCACCACTGCTACCTAGCACTACTAACATTCATATCCAGTGCTACCTATCACTACTCACAATTCATCCAGGGCTACCTATCACTACTCACATTCATCCAGAGCAACCTATCACTACTAACATTCATCCAGTGCTACCTATCACTACTCACATTCATCCAGTGCTACCTATCACTACTCACATTCATCCAGTGCTACCTATCACTACTCACATTCATCCACTGCTACCTATCACTACTCACATTCATCCAGGGCTACCTATCACTACTCACATTCATCCTGGGCTACCTATCACTACTCACATTCATCCAGGGCTACCTGTCACTGCTCATTTATTCATCCAGTGCTTCCTATCATTGCTCACATTCACCCAGTGCTATCTATCACTGCTCACATTCATCCAGTGCTACCTATCACTACTCACATTCTTCCAGTGCTACCTATCACTACTAACATTCATCCAGTGCTACCTATCACTTCTCATATTCATCCAGTGCTTCCTGTCACTGCTCACATTCATTGAATGTTACCTATCACAACTCACATTCATCCAGTGCTACCTATCTCTACTCACATTCATCCAGTGCTACCTATCACCACTCATATGTACTACCTATCAGTACTCACATTCATCCAGTGCTACCTATCCCTACTCACATTCATCCAGTGCTACCTATCACTATTCACATTCATCCAGTGCTACCTATGCCTACTCACATTCATCCAGTGCTACCTATCACTATTTACATTCATCCAGTGCTACCTATGCCTACTCACATTCATCCAGGGCTATCTGTCACTGCTCACATTCTTCCAGTGCTACCTAACACACATTCATCCAGTGCTACCTGTCATACATTCATCCAGTGCTACCTATGCCTACTCACATTCATCCAGTGCTACCTGTCACAACTCACATTCATCCAGTGCTACCTATCCTATCATCCAGTACTCACATTCATCCAGTGCTACCTATCAGTACTCACATTCGTCCAGTGCTACCTATCACTACTCACATTCATCCAGTGCTACCTGTCAGTACTCACGTTAATCCAGTGCTACCTATCACCTACATTCATCCAGTGCCACCTCACATTAATCCAGTGCTACCTATCACTACTCACATTCATCCAGTGCTACCTATCACTACAAACATTCATCCAGTGCTATCATTACTCACATTCATCCAGTGCTAACTATCCCTACTCACATTCATCCAGTGCTACCTATCACAACTCACATTCATCCAGGGCTATCTATCACTACTCACATTCATCCAGTGCTACCTATCACTACTCACATTCATCCAGTGCTACCTATCACTACTCACATTTATCCAGGGCTATCTATCACTACTCACGTTCATCCAGTGCTACCTATCACTTTTGACATTCATCCAGGTCTACCTATCACTGCTCACATTCATCCAGTACTACCTATAACTACTCACATATATCCAGGGTTCCCTATCACTACTCACATTCATCGAAGGCTACCTATCAGAAGCATGGTACCTTGAACCTGTATGACATCGATGCTCATAATTTCGGAGTCACTGTTGCAGCGTTGCTTCCACAAACCCTGGGAGACTTGTCGTGTGTATCCTGGTCAATGAGGCTAATTTGATCTTGTCCATTAATACATTCCTGCCTCTTAAGACGAATTTAGAAAGAGTACAATATGAATTGCTATCATATCTTAGTAAATTATTAAACCTGATGAATAGGTAAACACCAGTGATCCACAAACATAGTTTGTATCGCTTGAAAGTTTTTTGCAAGACTGAAGTATGTTTTATATCTCTTAATCTATTTTTTTAATCATACCTGAAATTATATCTCAATACATATCTTATGAACAATATTTTGCAATGACATATAATTGAAAGGCACAAATGAATCATCATGGAGACACTAGAATATTTATGCCTCACAATGACGCAAAAATATTAAATATTCATCTTATTGTATGTTGCTTTGCCTTCATTTGCATTCGTTTTGATCATTAATCAGTAATAATTAATTTTTTTTCTTTGGATATATTTGCATGATGTACTTAAAAAAGGCAGTATGTTCAATATTAAATTATTTAACATGGAATTCGCATTGACGGTGGTCCTTTTTATCTTGGTTTTATGCTGACGATATAGAGCTGGACCACAAGGAAATGAGTTGCTACTCAGCTGGAACGACCCGAGTCCTCTCACCATCACCAACGTTTTACTACAGTCAGCATCAGACAATGCCCAGACTTGGATCAAAGGAAACAACATGATGGATCAGTGGACACCCGGGGGAAGTTAGTCATTGTTGTCTTGTAATTTTTAGGACATATCACTCCAGGCAGGGATCTAACCCATTTATTGTAGTAGCATTGTTATTTTATGTCTCTCTCTCTCTCTCTTAATCTCTCTCTCGCTCTCTCTCTCTCTCTCTCTCTCTCTCTCTCTCTCTCTCTCTCTCTTTCTCTCTCTCATTGTTGAGGTTGAAGTAAACACTTCAAGCTCAACAGTGTCATAAATTGTATTTTTAGAAACTGTAAATTTCATTCGGACAAATGTAAAAACACGCCGTGAATTTAGAAATTTTATTGAGAAGCTGAAGCTTGAAGAAAAGTCAAGTTACGTTTCCTTCTACTGTGTTGTATGACGACTGTCAACTACCAATCTTTTGAATAAGTTTGTTGCTCTTTTCGAACCAATCATTGCTTTCATGAAGGAAAAGAAAAAGAAACACCCACAACTAGAAGATCATGAATGTACTCACCTTGTTGTACTCACCTTGTTGTACTCACCTTGTTGTACTCACCTAGTTGTACTCACCTAGTTGAGGTTGCAGGGGCCGAGTCCAAGCTCCTGGCCCCCGCCTCTTCACTGGTCGCTACTAGGTCACTCTCCCTGAGCTTTATCATACCTCTGCTTAAAGCTATGTATGGATCCTGCCTCCACTACTTCGCTTCCCAAACTATTCCACTTCCTGTGTTGAGGATCTGATGTTCTATACAGATGTAATGCATCATCTCCAATATTTAAATCTGGTACTTCAAGAAACAAAGTTATTACACATCTTGACCAATCACATTTCAGATTTCAGAATAAAACAAAACTTTTTAAAAGACATCTGGGAATATAGAAATTTGACCACTTTCCCAAACTTAAATTAAGAATAGTTGTTTTTCTGATATTGAAATTAAAGACAGTAAAATAAAAATACGAAGAAAATATCGAAATATTTTATAATAATAATATAACATCTTTATTTCTACAAGTACAAGTACAAGTACAAGTACAAGTACAAGTACAAGGTATACAGTCCTAGTTGACATCACTGACATAAATAACTACTATATAGAAAGCCCCTTGTTATGCAGAACAATTGGGGCAATATTAAGTCAGTTTTGCCCCAGGATGCGACCCACACCAGTCGACTAACACCCAGGTACACATTTTTACTGATGGATGAACATAGACAACCAGTGTAAAGGAAACACGCCCAATATTTCCACCCTCGCCGAGAGGTGTGTCACCAGGCCGCTGGCCGCAGTTATGACGAATTTTAGAACAAATTTGAAAAACTAAAATAGTTAAAGTCATGTTCTGAATTTCTTTTGAATTCTTTAGTGATTGACGTCATCAACGATGGATGTCCTGTTGTTGCACCTTTTACCTCAGATGTTGCTTCGATATAAACAGAGCTTATTAAACTGCAGATGAAGTGGGTTTGAAGCTAGTACATAAGACTCATCTCTAACAGAGTTTTGAAAGAATTCGCAGAGTCAAAGTATCGCAATGTTCAGAAAACTGACTACTGACTACTCTGTGTTTATGGGACAACTTACTGCTGTGAATCTCTCTTCTCTGTAATGAAATTTATAATTGTGCTGTCCTTATTAACATCACCTTACTGAACGTCTTAAATCATCTTTGACTCTTTTTTCCAGCCTGATTTCAAAGTATTAACTTCATAAATAAAGCCTCAGTTAAAATCTTCATTGAGCAGAGATTAAACATATTCTGCTATGGTGAGTAGGATTACTGTATAGTTGTTGTGTTTTATTATTTACAAATGTAATTTTAAAATAATATTTCCTGTGGCTCTCGAGCATTTAAAAATATATGAGAAGTATTATATGGGGGTCTTCTTATCTGAGAACTTACCCGCCCCTGTTATATAGACCGTAAATCCTGTGTTACCTGATTAAAATTATATGTTTTTTTTTTGTTTTTTGAAACTAATTATATCTTTCCTTTCATATCTCTTTTCTCTGTGTGCCATAAAGCTGTGTGCATTTATTCGATATCTGTGTCCTGTTCATCTTATAATATTATTTACTTTTTCCAATTTTTATTTTCCTTAGCAGGAGAGATGACCTCTACCTCCATTTCACTTACATCATAATTGGTATCCATACATTGTTTTAAGAAAACATTTAAACACATCGGCCTTCTCCCACAGAGGTAGAGAGAAGGAGACACTTTCACTCTTACTTTCACTGTCAGTCATTCAATCACTGTATTTCCAGAAGTACGTTAACATCACTGTTCAGATGATCTTTCAAACCAGGAAGTATGTTTTTTTTTATAAGTTTTATATTGTTAATTTAACTACTGTGTTTTTGATGACAGCATTCCCTTTCTAATGAGGATCATATGTATTATCTGTATTGCTATTGTCTCCCAGACGTCACCACGCCAGGAGATTATCGAGCTACAATTACGAAGAAAGTTGCTGTCGGTAAAAACTCAACAAACTATTCCACTACCTTTTACTGTAAGGGAGCAAGAGACTGTGAACTTTTCTTCATGGCAGCAGCAAACTTCAATGATTACTACCAAGTTTGTGAGTAGGATTTGTCTTAATAATAATAATAATAATAATAATAATAATAATAATAATAATAATAAGAAGAAGAAGAATAAGGATAAGAATAAGAATAATGTGTGTTTCTATAAAGTTATATTGTATAATTAATACAGAAATAAATGGCATGTTTTCTTTTTTTATTGGATGTCCCTGGCGATGCACAGCATTCTGGACAGCAGTAAAATTTACTTGTAACTACTGACCTTAGTGAAATTAAATTGGTTTACGTGAATGCTAAAGTTTACAATCTCTGATACTAACAATAACAATTTAGTTTATGATTATCAAACTATTTAATTATTTTAGACATTTTGTTTTACTATTAACAATGGTTATGACTTATATAAGCATAAATTGATGATAATGAGACCTACAGTGTGAATGCTGATATGAATTAGATTAACAGGCAGGTTGTTGATGAATTATTCTCCATGACCACAATGTTGTAGCATCAAGGAAAACATGCTCAGTTTCACTGGGCACCTGGTGTTTGAGAATTGTTTGTCCAGTGGATGCATACATTGCCTTGTTCTCACAGAGCTGGGCAAAGTGATGTAGGATAAAATCCTGGCTAGCTGCAGTTCTGTTAATATATCGAAGATAAGATAAGATCACAGTAAACAGGTGATATCACAATATGCAGAACAACCAATCAGAAAAAATAGTGAAATTCCAAGTGCTTTTATGACTTCTCACAATATCAAGGAACGAAAAATAAAAGATTACCTGGAAGCCATATAAGGGCAAGACTACACCTCACAGTCACATCACAACACCCGACTCTGTGAAACACAACTGATACTCAACCCATGCATTAAGATATTTTACTTGTCTAATGTATCTTAAATTCTTCCCATTTTTTTTAATTATAAACGAATCCAGTTTGCATAAGTATTACAATCTTGTCCACTTCTAATGCTATATTTATGATGTTTTAATCTTAGCTCAAGGCTCTTACCAGTTTGACTGCAATAAACTTTATCACATATTTTACAAGGAATCTTGTAGAAACACCCATCGGCATTTTGGGAGAGATTTTTTATCAAAAGATTTTTTTTACTGTATCAAGATTTTTAAACACAGCTTTGATAATAAAATTCTTAAGTATACAAGGCATATCAACCAAGTTTTCATAGTAAGAGAGAACCAGCATATTTTCAGTTGAATAAGGTTGGTTGTCCATTTCTGAATTGTAAAAAGTTTTTCTGGAAATTTTAAAGGATTTATCAATTATGTTTCTTGGGTATTGTAAACCATTAGTTATTTCATAATTTTTTAAGATTTCTTCATCTATGAACTCTGGACTACAAATACGTAACGCTCTCAAAAACATTTATGAAAATACCGACAATGAAGAATAATAGTGTACATAGGAACAGTTATTTGTTGGTTTTCTGTAAATTTTAAATTTAAAATCATTGTTACTCTTAATAACTAAAACATCTACAAAAGGCAGTGAGTTATTTTCTTCGAATTCAACCGTAAAATTTATAGAATGAGCTGAACTATTTAATTTAACAAGGAAATGGTTTATATCTATATTCTTAGACATGAGACATAAAATATATATCCCATCGACACCATGCCTAACCCTTCTAGGGTAGGGTAGGTGCCTGAGCCCGAGCCTTTAGCTCATAAGACTGTCATTCCCATTTGCCCCCTTGGGGCGGCGATGGCAGACCAGAGAGGCCTAGCTTGTGGCTAGGCCTGGGGACAGTTGGTCCCAAAGATGAGGAGGTACTTGTGCCTCCTCCCATGGGAGACTTAGGTCTCAGACACTCCCTAAAGAGGGAGCCAAGGCCGGGCCACCACTTGGACAAGGCCCGGGCCGGGAGAATACCGGCTAATCTTTACCTAACCTAACCTAACCTAACATAAAATATGATCAACATATCTATACCACTTACCTCTATCAGGAAGAAATGTTTTAAGCAATCTTCCTTCAAAAAAATTCCATGTATAAATTACTAAGAACAGGTGAGAGAGGATTTCTCATTGCCATACCAAACTTTTGAGTGTAAAACTTGTCATCAAACACAAACTTTGCATCAACAATTCAGAGTTTAATAAGTTTTAAGAAAATATATATAAACCATTTCTTTGTTATAATAAACAGTTCAGCTCATCCTATAAATTTTCCTGTTGAATTCGAAGAAAATAACTCATTGCCTTTTCTAGATGTTTCAGTTATTATTATTATTATTGTTATTATTATTATTATTATTATATATACATATATATATATATATATATATATATATATATATATATATATATATATATATATATATATATATGTATGTATATATATATGTCGTGCCGAATATGTAAAACTGGTCAATTAGCAAGAACTCATTTAAAATTAAGTTCTTTCTAAAATTTTCTCTTATACGTTTAAAAATATATTTTTTTCATTAATGTTAATGTAAAAATTTATAATTTTGCATCAAAAGAATCTTAGAAAACTTACCTAACCTTATTATAACAAGAACAATTTATTTTAGCCTAACCCAACTAAATATATTTTAGATTTATTTACAATAATTTAATACTAAACAAACACAGTGAAATATGACTCAAGAAATCGTAATGACACGATTGCTAACGCGACGGTCTGGAGTTTTGAGACTCTCTGACCGCGGGATCAAACCCCACCCGTGGTATGGTTTGTTTACAGTGAAATATATTTTTCTCTTTAGGTTCAGAATGATTTTGGCGAAATTATTGCATACACAAATTTTCGCTTGTCTTATATGGCAAGATTAGCGTTGCTATTTAAGCCAAGATCGCAAGTTCTACCTATTCGGCACGACATATATATATATATATATATATATATATATATATATATATATATATATATATATATATATATATATATATATATGATGAAAGTTAAGACACTTGTGCAACATCTGGTTATCTTTATTGTAAACGTTTCGCCATCCAGTGGCTTTATCACTACAAATTCTTGGACATAATTAGAAAACAGAAGAACTATATACAAAAGATGAGGTAATCAGTCCCTCAGCCTTGGAGGTGGTGTTTACAACACCGTGGTTGTAGAAATAAAGATAACCAGATGTTGCACAAGTGTCTTAACTTTCATCTTGTCGATATTGTATACCTGTCTTGCATATATAATATATATATATATATATATATATATATATATATATATATATATATATATATATATATATATATATATATATATATATATATATATACACATAAAGGACCCCAATGGAAATAAGTCACTCTGTCTGACTTTTTTGGGTTATCCTAGGTTCTCTACACATATGCTGCTATGTATGATAATTCTATGTAACTGTATTTGTGTATACCTGAATAAACTTACTTACTTACTTACTGGCCAAGGAGTCGAACCCATGCTGTTTTGGCCTGCCTCTTGGTGAGAGAAAACGCATGGCACTTTAGACCACTAGACCACACAATCCTTAACAATTGATCAATACCACTTGTTTCGTGGGTACAATAATATAATATACTGCTTGTTTGGCTAGTACACAAACAGGGAGTAGAATGAAATTAGCTCAGAAGCGTCCACACCATCTTATGTCCTTCGATGGTGGGTACAACGTCTAGCTTGGCTGGATGCACCATTGTTAAGGATTTTGTGGTCTAGTGGTCTAAAGCGTCATGCGTTTTCTCTCACCATGAGGTGGGCCAAAACAGTATGGGTTCTACTCCTTGGCTAGTGCAGTGTTGTTATTGATCAATACCACTTGTTCTGTGGGTACAATAATATAGTGTATATATATATATATATATATATATATATATATATATATATATATATATATATATATATATATATATATATATATATATATATATATATATATATATTTAACAAACCTGCCGCATCCCACCAAGGCAATGTGGCCCAAAAAGAAAAACGAAAGTTTTTCTTTTTAAATTTAGTAATATATACAGGAGAAGGGGTTACTAGCCCCTTGCTCCTAGCATTTTAGTCGCCTCTTACAACACGCATAGCTTACGGATGAAGAATTCTGTTCCACTTCCCCATGGAGATAAGAGGAAATAAACAAGAACAGGAACTAGTAAGAAAATAGAAGAAAACCCAGAGTGATGTGTATGTATATATATATATATATATATATATATATATATATATATATATATATATATATATATATATATATATATATATATATATATATATATATATATATATATATATATATATATATATATATATATATATATATATATATATATATATATATATATATATATATATATATATATATATGCTTGTACATGTATGTGTAGTGTGACCTAAGTGTAAGTAGAAGTAGCAAGACGTACCTGAAACCTTGCATGTTTATGAGACAGAAAAATGGACACCAGCAATCCTACCATCATGTAAAACAATTACAGGCTTTCGTTTTACACTCACTTGGCAGGACGGTAGTACCTCCCTGGGTGGTTGCTGTCTACCAACCTACTACCTATAAATGAAAATACACAAGTAAAATAAAATGAATCCACTTTTATACAGCCTACTTATATACAATTTGTGGATGTGGGTATGAGGATTTCCAGAACTATTTCCTGGAAACACTGTCATGCATGAGGCAGATGAACACTGAAGAAAAAAACTCGAGTGAAGCTGCTAGTGAACACAACTAGTAACAGTAATACAAGTTGTTCATGGACAGTGGCTGGCTGCCTTTTAACACTGATTAACTGGGCAAAAGAAAACAAAAAGCTCTGAAACAGAGCATATAAAAAATTGTGCCCAATTTATCCTCTAAATGAACCACCACTTTACATTTTTATTAACTTCACAGTTAAGCTTATTCAGTGACCAATGCCAGGTATTTCATAGTTGGAAGAAATATCACTATTACAAAAGAACAGATTCATCATTCAGAATGATTTAACCAAACAAATTTAAATCAATATACTGTCATTTTCAAAAGAATGTGTAATGTAAATTTAGCAATGATATGCCATTCATATACTCGCTACTAAAAATCTCTTCCAGCTTTAATTATGCATTAATGATGGCAAATTACCTGGCATGTAGTATCTTTTTGATACACCGAGGCAGGGTGACCCAAAAAGAAAGAAAATCCCCAATAAGAAAATACTTTCATCATTCAACACTTTCACCTCTCTCACACATAATCACTGTTTTTGCAGAGGTGCTCAGAATACAACAGTTTAGAAGCATATATGCATAAAGATACACAACATATCCCTCCAAACTGCTAATATCCCGAAACCCCTCCTTTAGAGTGCAGGCATTGTACTTCCCATTTCCAGGACTCAAGTCCGGCTATATAAAAATAACCGGTTTCCCTGAATCCCTTCACTAAATATTACCCTGCTCACATTCCAACAGATCGTCAGGTCCCGATACGATACGATAGATTCTAGGTAAGACCCCAAGAAGGGGTGAGCGGGGAAGACTGGACAGACGAAGAGTAGATCTTGAGAGGAGTGTCCTTAGTCTTAGAGAAAGAGCCAGGGCTTGACCCAGCAGCAGAGCTGAACGTGAAGGAATTTGCAGGAAGGAGCTTGAGAGTCAGGATACACGGGCAAGCTTGATCGGTGACACGGGAGCACGGCTGTATGCATCTCATCAGCGCAAGGTGTTGACTGGCTTGTGATTGGTGGAGACTGGCGAGAGGCGAGAGGCAGGCAGGAGGCGGCAGCTAGTGATCACGTAGTGATCACTAGCTGCCGTAGTGATTGAGCCGTTTGTAATTCTTCTATATGCTGATTTTGAGAGCATGACAGGTTCTACCATGTGCTGTTTGTCATTGCCTAGGTCTTCTAGTAAGGCGTTGGTGGTATGTGGGTCGGTTCCTGGTGCAACAGTGTACTTGATGCGGCCATCTCCTATGCTGTATATAGCTTGGCCTGCATACACGGTGATGAATTCTGGACTACATGTGTACAGGGTGATAGGTGCTGTATTTCTGAGGTGTGTAGTTTCTTGTGGACAACTCACAAGTGGATGTAATTTAGCTTTTTTTTGCAATTGGTGACTGAGATGGAGATTCGAGGTGTAGGTCGGCACAGGTGGCGGCGGTCTCAGGTAGATCAGGTGAAGCTGCTGATTGGTCGGTGGCTGCGGTGGAGTTTGTTGTTGTTGATGTATTTTGCGTTGTATCTTGTGTTGTGGTTATTGGAGTGGTAATGTTTACTGGTGCTTGGGTGAGCTTGATTATGTCAGCAGAAGGTGGAGAGTCTGGGAAGGTGTATGCAGGCATGTTCTTTAGTCTGAAGAGTTCGTTGATGGTAGTGTTGAAGGAGCCTGGTGCTGCCATGTTGTGCATGTGAGCATACAGTAAGCAGTACTGTATTTTTGTTGAGTCACATGCTGGAGTGGAGATACTGGTGGTGGAGAGCTGGGATGATTTCAGGAGTTTAGTGGTGTCGGCCTGCAGTTTTGTGATAGCTGCATACGTGGGTGATCTTAATGGAGACTTCTTCTGATCTGCTTCTATGTTCTTTTTGATGATATCACGACGGGTAGGACATTTTGCTGCGAGTGTGGTGGTTATTCTTGCAGTTTAGACACTTGAGAGTAGCGGTGGAAGAGCATGTCCTAGAGTCGTAACCCTCATTACCACAGGTGGAACAGAATTTCTTGTCTTTTGTAGGGCAGTCTTTTGTTGAGTGGAGGTAAGAGAAACAGGTCCAGCATTGAGAGACGTGGTGGTAACGTTCAGCTTCAATGTTGCAGGCGTTGATAAAATAATAGTAGATGGTTAGTCCCTCAGCCATGGCTTGGGAAGCCATTGTGACGTCAGTAAAGGTGATCTTGAGCATTGAAGAGGCCGTGGGAATCTTGTTAATGTTTTCCACGGTGGCCCAAGGGTTCTGGTCTTCGACAGATTGTTTGAGGTCTTCGATGGTCTGAGAAGTGATCAGCTTGTCCAGGCGCTTCAAAAAGACTGTCCTCTTAGCCCTTAAGGCTGGAGAGGACATGATTCTGTAGCCACGTTTTTGTAGTGTAGTCAGGGCAGTTCCAGTCAGTAGTTTCTCGGCCTCCACATCGTCCTCACAGACGATGATGAAGGATTCTTGGAGGGAAAGGATCGTGTTGACCTTGATATTCAAGCCCCTGACAGTTACAGCAAGGGCAAGCTTGGTGGAGTCGTTGATCAAACCACTTGTAGGTTTAATCTTGACTCTGTTGGAGTAACTCATCTTGAGATCTTGATGTGGGTAATCGGCGAGGTAGAGGTTCCCCTCCCCAACGGGGATCGCAGGGACACTACTTGAGGAGCGACTGTGACTTGCCAGTAGCAAGGCCAAAATACCATTCGTCTCCATTCACTCCTATCGAACACGCTCGTGCACGCCTGCTGGAAATCCAAGCCCCTCGCCCACAAAACCTCCCTTACCCCTTCCTTCCAACCTTTTCGAGGACGACCCCTACTTTGCCTTCCTTCCCCTACAGATTTAAATGCTCTCCATGTCATTCTTCTTTGATCCATTCTCTCTAAATGACCAAACCACCTCAACAACCCCTCTTCTGCCCTCTGACTAATACTTTTATTAACCCCACACCTTCTCCTAATTTCCACACTCCGAATTTTCTGCATAATATTTACACCACACATTGCCCTTAGACAGGACATCTCCACTACCTCCAACCGCCTCCTCGCTGCTGCATTCACAACTCAAGCTTTACACCCATATAAGAGTGTTGGTACTACTATACTTTCATACATTCCTTTCTTTGCCTCCATAGATAACGTTTTTTGTCTCCACATATACCTCAATGCAATACTCACCTTTTTTCCCTCATCAATTCTATCATTAACCTCATCCTTCATAAATCCATCCGCCGACACGTCAACTCCCAAGTATCTTAAAAACATTCACTTCTTCCATACTCCTCCTCCCCAATTTGATATCCAATTTTTCTTTATCTAAATCATTTGATACTCTCATCACCTTACTCATATCTATGTTCACTTTCAACTTTCTACCTTTACACACACAAACTCATCCACTAACCTTTGCAATTTTTCTTTAGAATCTCCCATAAGCACAGTATCATCAGCAAAAAGCAACTGTGTCAATTCCCATTTTGTATGTGATTCCCCATAATTTAATCCCACCCCTCTCCCGAACACTCTAGCATTTACTTCTTTCACAACTCCATCTATAAATGTATTAAACAACCATGGTGACATTACAAATCCCTGTCTAGGACCTACTTTTACCGGGAAGTAGTCTCCCTCTCTTCTACACACCCTAACCTGAGCCTCACTATCCTCATAAAAACTCTTTACAGCATTTAGTAACTTACCACCTAAATAAAAACTTCCCTGCCTTTATCTAAATATGTTCCCATATATGCTTCAATGTAAACATTTGATCTACGCATCCCCTACCCACTCTGAAACCTTCTTGCTCATCCGCAATCCTACATTTTGTCTTACCTCTAATTCTTTCAATAATAACCCTATCGTACACTTTTCCTGGTATACTCAGTAAACTTTTTCCTCTATAATTTTTATAATCTCTTTTGTCCCCATTCCCTTTATATAAAGAGACTATACATGCTCTCTTCCAATCCCTAGGTACCTTCCCCTCTTTCATACATTTATTAAACAAAAATACCAACCACTCCAGCGCTATATCCCCCCTGTTTTTAACATTTCTGTCATGATCCCGTCAGTTCCAGTTGCTTTATCCCCTTTCATTTTACGTAATGTCTCACGCACCTCCCCCACACTCACATCCTGTTCTTCTTCACTTCTAAAACATGGTATACCTCCCTGGCATGAAATTACCGCCTCCCTCTCTTCGTCGACATTTAAAAGTTCCTCAAAATATTCTCTCCATTTACCCAAAACCTCCATCTTTCCATCTACTAACTCCCCTACTCTGTTTTTAACTGACAAACCCATTCGTTCTCTAGATTTTCTGAACTTGTTTAACTCACTCAATTTTTTTTTTCTTATTTTCATTAAAATTTCTTGACAGTGCCTCTCCCACTCTATCATCTGCTCTTCTTTTGCACTCTCTCACCCACTCTCTTTACCTTTCTTTTACTCTTCATATACTCTACTCTTCTTATAACACTTCTGCTTTGTAAAAACCTCTCATAAGCTAACTTTACCAATCGCTCCTCTTTCCTCCTGCACCCACCCTCTTATAACCAGAAACTTCTGCCCCACATTCTAATACTGCATTTTTAAAACTATTCCAACCCTCTTCAACCCCCCACTGCTCATACTTGTACCAGCCCACCTGTCTTTCCATCTACTAACTCCCCTACTCTGTTTTTAACTGACAAACCCATTTGTTCTCCAGCCAGCCACTGGATGGCGAAACGTCCACAACAAAGACAACCAGACGCCGCACGTGTCTTAATTTCATCAGTAGTAGTAGTAGTAGAAGAGGTAGTAGTAGTGGTAGTGGTAAAAGTGGGAAATAAGGAGGACGAGCCAGTCAAATACAAAGGAAGGGGAGCACTGCAAGAGAGCTAGGTGCCCACTGAGGGAGAGCAAGCGCACCTCTGTGCGCTTCCTCAATATCTGTCCCACGATCGCCTTCGCTGCTGGGTTAAGCCCTGGCTCTATTTCTACGACTAAGAACACTCCTCTCCAGCACTATTCTTCGTCTGTCCCGTCTTCCCCGCTCATCCCATTTGGGATCTTACGTGAACTTTCGTTTGTTCGTTCGTACTTCTGGTTAGTGTGACTTTGTCAATGGTCCAAGTCGGACCGAAACGTCGTCGTAAGCTTCTCTCTTTTATGTGCGGGTTATTTGTGTATCGTTCCAGTCACGGTATTGTGCGTTTTTTTTGTTATTTACGAAACCTCTTTCTACACATAGCTCAATTAAAGGTTCCCCATTTTCATGTACCCCTGGTACCCCAGATTTACCTATTACTCCCTCCACAACATTTTTACCCACTTTAGCATTGAAATCCCCAACCACCATTACTCTCACACTTTTTTCAAAACTCCCCACGCATTCACTCAACATTTCCCAAAATCTCTCTCTCTCCTCTACACTTCTCTCTTCTCCAGGCGCATATACACTTACTATAACCCACTTTTCACATCGAACCTTTATTTTACTCCACATAATCCTTGAATTAATACACTTATAGTCCCTCTTTTCCTGCCATAACTTATCCTTCAACATTATTGCTACTCCTTCTTTAGCTCTAACTCTATTTGAAACCCCTGATCTAATCCCATTTATTCCTCTCCACTGAAACTCTCCCACCCCCCTCAGCTTTGTTTCATTTAAAGCCAGGACAACCAGCTTCTTCTCATTCATAACATCCACAATCATCTCTTATCATTTGCACAACATCCACGCACATTCAGACTTCCCACTTTGACAATTTTATTCTTATTATTCTTTTTAGTAATTATTACAGGAAAGGGGGTTACTAACCCATTGTTCCCGGCATTTTAGTTGACTTTTACAACACGCATGGCTTATGGAGGAAAGATTCTTATTCCACTTCCCCATGGATATAAAAGGAAAAGTAATAAGACCAAGAACTATTAAGATAAAATCAAAGAAAACTCAGATTAGTGTGTACAAATAAACATGTGCATGTATGTGTAGTGTGACCTAATTGTAAGTAGAAGTAGCAAGACGTACCTGTAATCTTGCATATTTATGAGACAGACAAAAGACACCAGCAATCCTACCATCATGTAAAACAATTACAGGCTTTCGTTTCACACTCACTTGGCAGGACGGTAGTACCTCCCTATGTAGTTGCTGTCTACCAACCTAATATAAATATATATATATATATATATATATATATATATATATATATATATATATATATATATATATATATATATATATATATATATATATATATATATATAATTGGTAGTAAGAGGCAAGTCACGGGTGACCACCAAACACATATGTGTCATTTGATAAAGGCCCTCTACAGGTAAACATCACACATTATTGCACCACATTTGTACAACCCCCACGTCCCAGTATAGCACTTCTTTCAAGAAATCATTCAAGTTGTAAACATATTCAGTTAATGGTAGACACTTTCAGTCAATAGTAATGTATATCAGAGGTAACTAATACAAGTAAGAGGTATGGTGAAGTTCCTCCTACAGGGCAGTACTCCACCAAGTAGTATGACTTCATGAGCAGTAAACACAAGTGGGGTGTGACATGGGTGACCACCAAACACATACGAGTCAATTGATAAGGCTCCACTACGGGGTAAGAGATATGCATACAAAACACAGTTGGTAACATTTCTCTCAAGTAATCATGGTAGACATATTCAGTCAATGATAGACACTTTCATCACTAACATTATAATCATTCATTTCAGATTTCAATAAGCCTAACTCTCCTTTCCTACTATTATCATACAAGGGATGATCAGGACTGTAACTTGAAAGTCCCTGTATCCTAGCAATGGTTCTCGTTTTAACTCACTATACAAATCATTACATTTCAGAAACACACAAATTTTAGAATTTATTCAAGATTTAATGAATCTAATACACATTTTTTTCATCATTTATTGGTAATACAAGTTAGGTTCTGGGCTTCTGCTGTACAGGAGGATCCCACTTGTATAGTAAGTTAGGTTCCAGGCTGCTGCTGTACAGGAAGGTCCCACTTGTACAGCGCTTGAGGTTCCTGAACCTGTGTTCCCTGGAACGCAGGCGGGAGAGATACATGATTATATACACCTGGAAAATCCTAGAGGGACTAGTACCGAACTTGCACACGAAAATCACTCACTACGAAAGCAAAAGACTTGGCAGACGATGCAACATCCCCCCAATGAAAAGCAGGGGTGTCACTAGCACGTTAAGAGACCATACAATAAGTGTCAGGGGCCCGAGGCTGTTCAACTGCCTCCCAGCATACATAAGGGGGATTACCAACAGACCCCTGGCAGTCTTCAAGCTGGCACTGGACAAGCACCTAAAGTCGGTTTCTGACCAGCCGGGCTGTGGCTCGTACGTTGGTTTGCGTGCAGCCAGCAGTAACAGCCTGGTCACAGACCGGGCCGCGGGGACGTTGACCCCCGGAACTCTCTCCAGGTAATACACAATTTTTTCTCGTTTCACATCCAACCATCTCCCAGCACCTCGCCTCCATTAATACCCCCAACTTACAGTTTTTATTCGTAACTTTTCACTCACAACCCACAACACCATCATCATTTCTCAAGTCACAATTTCAGTTATAATACACACAATTTCATTAACAGTACCCACAACAAGACACATTTCTAACTCATAACCCACGCATCTCCCAGCGTCTCATCTCCATTAATACTCACAACTCACAATACACTACAGATCACAGAACACTCTCATTTTTATACATATCTTCTCAGAACACAAAATCATAAGTACCAAATACATAAGGTGAATACCAAAATCTAAGCTCACTCAATTAGAGATCAGTAATACACATTTTCATACACATTCCCTCAAAACACTATAACCTTGAACAATATTACTAAGAACACTTACTACTATGTCAAGATCACTTAAACTATGAATACTTTTACTAAAATCACTAATAACTAAGATTACTAATAACTATTATGAAAGTCACTAGAAAACTAAGAGCACTATGAACTA